>NW_022881603.1:36103123-36288123 GCF_003369915.1 Drosophila miranda
TCCTCACTTCAGAGCGGCAGGGTATCGTGAATTGGTGGAGCGTGTAAAGAGCAACCAGGAACGATTGCCAGACGTAAAAGTGGTCGACAACTTAGTTTACCGAAGAGCTGAGCATGCGAATGGCGACTTACTTCATGACTCGTTTGCCTGGAAATTATGGGTGCCTAAGGATTTGGTCAGCGAGATCTTAAAACAGTCACATGATGATCCGTTAGCCTCGCATGGGGGTATTCATAAGACCTTGGAGCGCGTCCGTAGGTACCACTTTTGGCCAGGATTGGTTAACGACGTCAAAGCTTATGTGAACAATTGCAGTGAATGTAAGACCACAAAAGCGCCGAACTTTACTTTGCGGCCACCCATGGGAAAGCCGGCCGAATCACAAAGATTCTTTCAGCGACTTTACATTGATTTTCTTGGTCCATATCCTAGGTCTCGAAGTGGTCACGTCGCTATTTTTATCGTGTTAGACCATTATTCTAAATTTGTTTTCCTCAAAGCCGTTAAGAAGCTGACAGCTGATGTAGTTATCAAATACTTGCGGGAGGATCTCTTTCATACTTTCGGGGTGCCCGAAACCATAGTGTCCGACAATGGATTCCAATTCAGGGCTGAACAATTCCAAAGCCTTTTAAAAAGCCACCGTATCTCACATACCTTGACAGTGGTACACGCGCCACAGGCAAATGCCTCCGAGAGAGTCAATCGCTCAGTGATTGCCGCCATCAGAGCGTATGTGCGTCCGGATCAAAAAGATTGGGACGAGAATTTAAGCAGAATTTGTTGCGCGCTGAGATCGTCCATCCACGCCGGAGTAGGCGCTACGCCATATTACATGGTGTTTGGTCAGCAGATGATCACTTCTGGTGGTACTTACTATTTGCTGAGATCGCTGGAGATGTTGGAAGACAGAAAGCACGTGAAGTAATGGATAAGCAAAATGCTCGTAATGAAAAGCAGTATAATCTAAGATCAAGAGAGGTAGTATACCAGGTTGGGCAGGAAGCTTATAGAAGGAATTTAAAACAAAGCAACTTCCAAGCTGGATACAACGCTAAGCTTGACCACGCTTTCGTGAAGGCTAGAGTTCGGAGAAAGCTCGGAAATTCGCTTTATGAGTTGGAAGATCTGCAGGGCCGAATCATTGGGAAATACCACGGGAAAGATATCCGCCAATAGCAGCGACAAGCGGTTCATCCTTGTGAGCCTTCTGCACCCCAAGTCTGATCTTGGCAGGGGGAGTTGTTCGGTGACGCTTGTAGCTGCTGTGAAGAGGCCTAGGGTTTTTGGGGGTCCGCCGAAAATTAGGCACCATCTGACGAGAGGCAAGAGAAATTCTCTTTAACAGTCGGCAAAGAGGGTCTGGGATCAGAGAGTGGGTCAGAGCCAGGTCAGACTTCCTCGTCGAAAGGAGAGCGGGTTCGAAGTAGAAGTTCGACGAGAAGAGAGGCTACAAATAGATGTCATTGGACGTCATTGCAGCATTCCAAGCCTGGTCGACAGCATTGGATGGTGTTCATTTTCTAAAGTGGCAGCGGGGTTTTTAAATATTCAAAGAAAAAAAGAGAGAGAAACCTTTTAAATTAAATAACGACAAGGAAATATATCTCAGGCAGTGAGGCGTTGTATAGTGATACCCTTGCAATACACCCTTTCGACGGGGCGCCCGTTTGGGTAAGTTGAAAAGAAAAACAGCCGAGTGAAGTGTATAAAGGTGTTCTGTGTGTGCAAATTTCCCTAGGTTGGAAATTGGAGGAGGCTCGTCTTCCACGACAACCAGCTGCAGGGCATAGAAATTCGCCGGAGCGTTGGGACGTCGCCTTGGAGCAATTCGGCGAGCCAGAGAGGAGAGGCCAGCTAGTGCCCGGCAGACGGCAGCCGCGTCGGTTTGTTTCATCGCTCCGCGTATGCGTCCATACCCCGCGCGTAGGGGGGAGGCAGAGAGGAAAAAGTGTTCGGCAGTTAGTGGCTGATCGAAGTTGAAATTGAAACAGAGATCTAGCCTGGTCCAAAAGAAACAAAAAAAATAGCAAGAATAAGACAAAAAAAATAACGTAACACAGTCATATGCTCTAAGCATTTTTACCCGGGTTATTTCATTGTCCCTCTTCATTTAGGCTTTTTGATCTCTCTATCCCTTTCCCTTTTTCTCCAACTAACTTTGCCGCTGAGGGCGAGCCCCCACATACCGGTGCTCGATAAGCGCCGGTGATCCGCAAAGAGGAATGCGAGACTGAGCGCAGAGGAATGCGGAAGGGGCGTGAGGGACGGGAAGAAGAGAGATACAAATTCACAGTAAAATTAGCCTGAGCCACTCGGTCGTCGTCTCACTTTTTTTTGTGTGTGCGAATTGTGTGTGTTCTCTTTTTTTTAAACTTTTAAGAAACCCAAGTCGGAAGCGCTTCGTCGATGGAGGTTCCTGTAAGTGGTTTTAATTAAACAAATAAATTATCTTCCATTTTTTTGTGTGGCAAATGCTCTGAAGGTTCGTCACGGGAGCACACCCAATTAGTGGGATGAAAAGAGAGGGCATCGGAAAGTCGTAGATAATTGCGCTCCTCTTGATTCTTTTCCCTACGTCTCTCGCGCATTACACCTTCCCTTTTGATGGATCGATATGCCAGCGAATGCTCAGATGAAAATTTCTTACATTTCTTTTGTTTTCATGCCTATTCAAATTATCTGTTCTCAAACATATCTAATCTAAGCTTCTTACTTGTTTACATTACTTCACTCTATTTTATTTAAAATTAAGTCGTAGCCAATACTCGGGGAAGGGAGAAACTAATGAATAAACTTAATTACAAGGGATCAAGAATTAGTCATAAGCAATGAATAAATGTTTATAATGTGTGAGTAGAGGCAATAGTGTTTGATCTCCTGCAGCAAGCCCCTGTAGGTCCCCCATAATATAAGGGGTCTTGTAGCAAATCATGTGTTATAGGGCACAACAAGACCAAGGTAGGGTGGGCGAACATCACTCCTCATGAACAGCTGAGGAATTCTTGTCGTTGTCCGTTCACCAGTGCAGTTATTGTCTTTCCGGTTTTTTGTCCGGTTTCAAATGGCTTAGTGACACGCATTAAATGTAAAATAATAATAGGGTAGGCCTCAGCTTACCACAGCCACCCATGGGAAAGCCGGCCGAATCACAAAGATTCTTTCAGCGACTTTACATTGATTTTCTTGGTCCATATCCTAGGTCTCGAAGTGGTCACGTCGCTATTTTTATCGTGTTAGACCATTATTCTAAATTTGTTTTCCTCAAAGCCTTTAAGAAGCTGACAGCTGATGTAGTTATCAAATACTTGCAGGAGGATCTCTTTCATACTTTCGGGGTGCCCGAAACCATAGTGTCCGACAATGGATCCCAGTTCAGGGCTGAAAAATTCCAAAGCCTTTTAAAAAGCCACCGTATCTCACATACCTTGACAGCGGTACACGCGCCACAGGCAAATGCCTCCGAGAGAGTCAATCGCTCAGTGATTGCCGCCATCAGAGCGTATGTGCGTCCGGATCAAAAAGATTGGGACGAGAATTTAAACAGCATTTGTTGCGCGCTGAGATCGTCCATCCACTCGGGAGTAGGCGCTACGCCATATTACATGGTGTTTGGTCAGCAGATGATCACTTCTGGTGGCACTTACTCTTTGCTGAGATCGCTGGAGATGTTGGAAGACAGGGCGGTAGCTTTCACAAAAGAGGATTCCTTGGAGTTGGTCAGGAAGAAAGCACGTGAAGTAATGGATAAGCAAAATGCTCGTAACGAAAAGCAGTATAATCTAAGATCAAGAGAGGTAGTATACCAGGTTGGGCAGGAAGTTTATAGAAGGAATTTTAAACAAAGCAACTTCCAAGCTGGATACAACGCTAAGCTTGACCACGCTTTCGTGAAGGCTAGAGTTCGGAGAAAGCTCGGAAATTCGCTTTATGAGTTGGAAGATCTGCAGGGCCGAATCATTGGGAAATACCACGGGAAAGATATCCGCCAATAGCAGCGACAAGCGGTTCATCCTTGTGAGCCTTCTGCACCCCAAGTCTGATCTTGGCAGGGGGAGTTGTTCGGTGACGCTTGTAGCTGCTGTGAAGAGGCCTAGGGTTTTTGGGGGTCCGCCGAAAATTAGGCACCATCTGACGAGAGGCAAGAGAAATTCTCTTTAACAGTCGGCAAAGAGGGTCTGGGATCAGAGAGTGGGTCAGAGCCAGGTCAGACTTCCTCGTCGAAAGGAGAGCGGGTTCGAAGTCGAAGTTCGACGAGAAGAGAGGCTACAAATAGATGTCATTGGACGCCATTGCAGCATTCCAAGCCTGGTCGACAGCATTGGATGGTGTTCATTTTCTAAAGTGGCAGCGGAGTTTTTAAATATTCAAAGAAAAAAAGAGAGAGAAACCTTTTAAATTAAATAACGACAAGGAAATATATCTCAGGCAGTGAGGCGTTGTATAGTGATACCCTTGTGTGACGCCCCTCGACGGGGCGCCCGTTTGGGTAAGTTGAAAAGAAAAACAGCCGAGTGAAGTGTATAAAGGTGTTCTGTGTGTGCAAATTTCCCTAGGTTGGAAATTGGAGGAGGCTCGTCTTCCACGACAACCAGCTGCAGGTCATAGAAATTCGCCGGAGCTTTGGGACGTCGCCTTGGAGCAATTCGGCGAGCCAGAGAGGAGAGGCCAGCTAGTGCCCGGCAGACGGCAGCCGCGTCGGTTTGTTTCATCGCTCCGCGTATGCGTCCATACCCCGCGCGTAGGGGGAGGCAGAGAGGAAAAAGTGTTCGGCAGTTAGTGGCTGATCGAAGTTGAAATTGTCACAGAGATCTAGCCTGGTCCAAAAGAAACAAAAAAAATAGCAAGAATACGACAAAAAAAATAACGTAACACAGTCATATGCTCTAAGCATTTTTACCCGGGTTATTTCATTGTCCCTCTTCATTTAGGCTTTTTGATCTCTCTATCCCTTTCCCTTTTTCTCCACCTAACTTTGCCGCTGAAGGCGAGCCCCCACATACCGGTGCTCGATAAGCGCCGGTGATCCGCAAAGAGGAATGCGAGACTGAGCGCAGAGGAATGCGGAAGGGGCGTGAGGGACGGGAAGAAGAGAGATAAAAATTCACAGTAAAATTAGCTCGACCTGCCTGAGCCACTCGGTCGTCGTCTCCCTTTTTTTTGTGTGTGCGAATTGTGTGTGTTCTCTTTTTTTTTAACTTTTCAGAAACCCAAGTCGGAAGCGCTTCGTCGATGGAGGTTCCTGTAAGTGGTTTTAATTAAACAATTAAATTATCTTCCATTTTTTTGTGTGGCAAATGCTCTGAAGGTTCGTCACGGGAGCACACCCAATTAGTGGGATGAAAAGAGAGGGCATCGGAAAGTCGTAGATAATTGCGCTCCTCTTGATTCTTTTCCCTACGTCTCTCGCGCTCCGACAATGGATCCCAATTCAGGGCTGAAAAATTCCAAAGCCTTTTAAAAAGCCACCGTATCTCACATACCTTGACAGCGGTACACGCGCCACAGGCAAATGCCTCCGAGAGAGTCAATCGCTCAGTGATTGCCGCCATCAGAGCGTATGTGCGTCCGGATCAAAAAGATTGGGACGACAATTTAAACAGCATTTGTTGCGCGCTGAGATCGTCCATCCACTCGGGAGTAGGCGCTACGCCATATTACATGGTGTTTGGTCAGCAGATGATCACTTCTGGTGGCACTTACTCTTTGCTGAGATCGCTGGAGATGTTGGAAGACAGGGCGGTAGCTTTCACAAAAGAGGATTCCTTGGAGTTGGTCAGGAAGAAAGCACGTGAAGTAATGGATAAGCAAAATGCTCGTAATGAAAAGCAGTATAATCTAAGATCAAGAGAGGTAGTATACCAGGTTGGGCAGGAAGTTTATAGAAGGAATTTTAAACAAAGCAACTTCCAAAGCTTCTAAGCTTACAACGCTAAGCTTGACCACGCTTTCGTGAAGGCTAGAGTTCGGAGAAAGCTCGGAAATTCGCTTTATGAGTTGGAAGATCTGCAGGGCCGAATCATTGGGAAATACAAAGATATCCGCCAATAACAGCGACAAGCGGTTCACCCTTGAGCCTTCTGCACCCCAAGTCTGATCTTGGCAGGGGGGAGTTGTACGGTGAGGCTTGCAGCTGCTGTGAAGAGGCCTAGGGTTTTTGGGGGTCCGCCGAAAATTAGGCACCATCTGACGAGAGGCAAGAGAAATTCTCTTTAACAGTCGGTAAAGAGGGCCTGGGATCAGAGAGTGGGTCAGAGCCAGGTCAGACTTCCTCGTCGAAAGGAGAGCGGGTTCGAAGTCGAAGTTCGACGAGAAGAGAGGCTACAAATAGATGTCATTGGACGCCATTGCAGCATTCCAAGCCTGGTCGACAGCATTGGATGGTGTTCATTTTCTAAAGTGGCAGCGGGGTTTTTAAATATTCAAAGAAAAAAAGAGAGAGAAACCTTTTAAATTAAATAACGACAAGGAAATATATCTCAGGCAGTGAGGCGTTGTATAGTGATACCCTTGCAATACACCCTTTCGACGGGGCGCCCGTTTGGGTAAGTTAAAAAGAAAAACAGCCGAGTGAAGTGTATAAAGGTGTTCTGTGTGTACAAATTTCCCTAGGTTGAAAATTGGAGGAGAGGCCAGCTAGTGCCCGGCAGACGGCAGCCGCGTCGGTTTGTTTCATCGCTCCGCGTATGCGTCCATACCCCGCGCGTAGGGGGGAGGCAGAGAGGAAAAAGTGTTCGGCAGTTAGTGGCTGATCGAAGTTGAAATTGTCACAGAGATCTAGCCTGGTCCAAAAGAAACAAAAAAAATAGCAAGAATAAGACAAAAAAAATAACGTAACACAGTCATATGCTCTAAGCATTTTTACCCGGGTTATTTCATTGTCCCTCTTCATTTAGGCTTTTTGATCTCTCTATCCCTTTCCCTTTTTCTCCACCTAACTTTGCCGCTGAGGGCGAGCCCCCACATACCGGTGCTCGATAAGCGCCGGTGATCCGCAAAGAGGAATGCGAGACTGAGCGCAGAGGAATGCGGAAGGGGCGTGAGGGACGGGAAGAAGAGAGATACAAATTCACAGTAAAATTAGCCTGAGCCACTCGGTCGTCGTCTCACTTTTTTTTGTGTGTGCGAATTGTGTGTGTTCTCTTTTTTTTTAACTTTTCAGAAACCCAAGTCGGAAGCGCTTCGTCGATGGAGGTTCCTGTAAGTGGTTTTAATTAAACAAATAAATTATCTTCCATTTTTTTGTGTGGCAAATGCTCTGAAGGTTCGTCACGGGAGCACACCCAATTAGTGGGATGAAAAGAGAGGGCATCGGAAAGTCGTAGATAATTGCGCTCCTCTTGATTCTTTTCCCTACGTCTCTCGCGCATTACACCTTCCCTTTTGATGGATCGATATGCCAGCGAATGCTCAGATGAAAATTTCTTACATTTCTTTTGTTTTCATGCCTATTCAAATTATCTGTTCTCAAACATATCTAATCTAAGCTTCTTACTTGTTTACATTACTTCACTCTATTTTATTTAAAATTAAGTCGTAGCCAATACTCGGGGAAGGGAGAAACTAATGAATAAACTTAATTACAAGGGATCAAGAATTAGTCATAAGCAATGAATAAATGTTTATAATGTGTGAGTAGAGGCAATAGTGTTTGATCTCCTGCAGCAAGCCCCTGTAGGTCCCCCATAATATAAGGGGTCTTGTAGCAAATCATGTGTTATAGGGCACAACAAGACCAAGGTAGGGTGGGCGAACATCACTAATAGGGTAGGCCTCAGCTTAGGAGCAAAATACATAAGAACACCACACTCGTGGCCGACGAGCCAGTAGCCGGAAAATTGACAGCGTGCCGCTCCAAGCTGAGAGGACCATCTCGCCTACATTGTGGTTGCACGTTACAAATTATACGATCTGCTTCAGATTTTGCACTCTAGAAGATATAGTCATCTTCTAAGATTCTGCGTTTTTCGTTTTCTCGTATCGTCGAAGTTGTGGATGCCACAGATTTTCGCCCTTTGTGGGGGCGGAAGTGGGCGGGGCAATGTTTTGAAATATTCTTGTAGCAGTGACATATCACAGAAGTCTGGATCCAAAACATCGTTGCTCTAGCTCTTATAGTCTTTGAGCACTAGGCGCTGAAGGGGACGGACAGACGGACGGACGGACAGACGGACAGACAGACATGGCTCAATCGACTCGGCTATTGATGCTGATCTAGAATATATATACTTTATGGGGTCGGAAACGATTCCTTCTGGACGTTACACACATCCACTTTTACCACAAATCTAATATACCCCAATACTCATTTTGAGTATCGGGTATAAAAAGAGCACAAAAAACGAAAATAGGCGCCTGGCCCCGTCTAGTGCGGACAAAGACCCAACAAAACAAACGCTCCCTTTCATTTCAAATTTATTGGGCACTGAAATATGTTAGAATGCCGCTAAAAATATATATTGAGGAATAAAACAAACGACGACTGCCGAAACTGCTATGGCCACAGCCGCGCTTAATCGAAAAAAGATGTCGGAAAAGTGCTGGAAGAGGCCAATGAAATGAAACAGAGGAAAATGGGGTATCGGCATCGCACTCCACTCCAATATGCCAGTGTTTTGTATTTCCAGGTAACCCAAAACATGGAAACGATCGCCCTCTCCCCTGTCTGATGGACTGCACCTCCATAGATAAGATTAACGCCCCAGCACTGACACAGTCGATCTCAGGCGTTGATAGGAAGCAATAATTCAAACATACTATTTTTCACCAAATAGTATTTCTGATAATTTCACAATTTTGGCTTGTGTTTAATTTTAGCAGCAGCTGATAATGGTCGGAATTTAGTGCTTTATGCAATTTTTTACGATCCAAAAATCGCACGCGAGTCATGGCATCAACTCTTATTGTTCGGAGCAGAACCCAGCCGATTAGCTGCTTGCCAAATAGCACCTAATTCTTGGCCCTCAGCCGCTTATTTTGTTTGTTACTTATGTCTATGTCACTCATTTGTTTGTTAAAGCTTTGCGCTTGCTTGCCCTGCTAAACGCTCTCTGCCAGCTCGCTCTTCGCTATCTCCGCTTTGCGTCTGCCTACCGACGTCGGCCGAGCGAAGCTGCGCTTAGCGATCGGAGCGGCAATGTAAAGGGCAGGCAAGCCACACTTGCAATTTGGATGTCACGCATTAAAGAACATATCGTAATTTTATTTCTGCGCCGAGTTTTATTTAATTCGAAATAATTAGTCGGCCGATAGGGGATAAAAAACATTATCTCCACATAAAATTTGGTGACCCCGACGTGATCTCTGAGTTGCAGTGTCAATTAATAATCATTCGCGATCGACATTTGTTAGCCCTAGCAAATTTTCGGCGGTTAAGCACAATTCGGTGCTAAAACACACTTACATACACCTACATACACGCATTGCTGGCTATTAATTTCTCTGTCGCGACAATTCGGTCAGTGGAGTGCGGTAGGCAGTGCAGCGAACTCACTAATACACACAAGCGGAGTACAAAGCGGAATCGGACAGCTCGCACAGCCGCACAGCTAAAGGCATTAGCTGTAATCCCTTTGCTTTCGGTCCCCACGTTTATACGTATACAGGGTGTCTTTTTCGGTCGTGCTGAGTGACTCTTTTAAAACCTCAACATGGCAGCACCTGAGCCTACCAATGTCGCGAACGCAGCAATGCCGAGTGATGTAGATTTCTACAAGCACAAGGCCGAGTCCATCGCGCGCCAACTAAAGGCCATGGATCGCTTTCTCACCAAGGAAGAGCTTGCCGAGTTAGATGAGGCAGGACTTCAAGCTCGCTTAGAGCAAATCGAGCGAATGAATGCGGATTTCGATGCCGCTCAAACGAGCCTTGAAAGGCTGGATTTTCTGCAGTTAGCCCATGATGCCCGACTGGACTTTTCGAATGTTTATGTGAAGGTTAGGTCCAGGCTGTCGCGGGAGTTGATGGCTGCTCGCACGGTTAATGTTGCCAATTCAACGGCTCGGCATACTCTCGAGGGGAATTCGTCGTTGTTCGCCTATAATAGTATAGGCCGTTCTCGAATGCCCGAGTTGCAGCTTCCGCGATTCGGGGGAACTACATGGATTGGCCAGAATTCCACTCGATGTTCTCGACAATGGTGCACAAAGACCATCGTATACCAATCATCGAAAAATTCCAATATCTTCGTGGATGTCTAGATGGTGCTGCGCTGGATACGATTCGTTCCTTGGAACTTTCTGAGGAGAATTACGACAAGGCGTTGAATTTGCTAATGTTGCGATTCGATAATAAACTGTTACATTTTCAGGCACACGTCAAGGCTATTTTCGGGCTGCAAGGGGTGGAGAAGGGCTCAGCTATCGGCTTGCGCGCGCTCAGCGACAAAATCAATTCGCACTTGCGTGCACTTCAGACCTTGGCGACCCCGCAGGAGATTTTGGATGGGTTGCTGATCTTCATCATAGGCACGAAACTGGACCACAAAACAAAGGAGAAATGGGAAGAGAACTTGCCGACGTCAGGATTGCCTCGGTGGTCAAGCATGGCCTCATTTTTGGAAGCGAGACGTCGGATTCTGGACAATTTGGGATCAGCCATGGCAACAAGTCCTAGTCAACAGGTGGGAGAAGACAAACCTGTCACCCTTATCACCTCCAGTAACGACCATCCTAACCCCATATGTAACCATTGCAATTCCTCCGAGCATTACATATCTAGATGTCAGGCATTCCTGAATCTCTCTGCGTTTGAACGATACAAAGAAGCAAAGAAGAGCCGCTTGTGTTTGAACTGCCTCAACAAAGGCCATGAATTGCAGAGGTGCAGGTCAGGACTTTGCAGGCATTGCCAGGCCAAACATCACACGCTACTCCACATTCCATCGGGAACTGGTGCTTCATCTTCCTCTTCACCGGCCGAGGAATCGATCCAGCAAGAGGCCGCGACTGTGCTTCTAGCAAGCGGGTGTTCTAGCCCTCCCCCCTCGATCCAGAAATCTCAGCCTAGCCAGAACGTGTTGCTACCTACTGCCCTCGTCCATGTAACAGATCGTTATGGAGCACTTATCCCATGTCGTGCCATTTTGGATTCTGCATCACAGGCAAACTTTGTAACATCTAGACTTGCTGATCAGTTGCAGTTGGATCATCGCTCGTCTTATGTTCACATCTCTGGAATCGGAGATTCCATTCTACCTTCGAGCAAGTCTGTACATATAGTTGTACAATCCCAGGACGCAAGCTATCGAGCTTCCTTCGCTGCAATTGTCACCAACTCAATTACGGAAATGCAGCCTAACTTCGGCGTAGACGCAAAGGATTGGCCAATACCGATTAATCTAAAACTAGCTGATCCTAATTTCTCCAAGCCCCAACGTATCGATCTGTTGATAGGTTCTGGTTTGTTCTTCGATTTAATGTGCGTCGGACAGATTCGACTATCAGCCCAATTGCCAACATTGCAGGAGACAAAACTTGGTTGGATAGTATCAGGAAGCATTGATAGCTCGGAGAATAAGCGTGCAGCTTTAACCGCTTTTGAAAATTCCTCGTGCATCTCTATTGACGATTTTCGACCCACAACGCTGGAGTACCAAAACTTAGAGCAGCAATGCAGGAAGCAGCTGCTCGAGTGCCAGGTGCAAGTGGAAAAACTGCGATCGGAGAATCAGGAACTGCAGCGCGAACTTTTCCATATATTAAAAACCTACATATCCATGCCAAATGAAATTCAACTTTCAACAGTTTCTACATTGCCAAATTTCCTGCCATTCTATGCAATTACAGAGGTTCCCGATGATCAAGACGTAATCACGACAAGCCGCCTTCGTAAAGAAGCGCCGATTGCTGCGTTCGACGATCATCCCAGCGTAGCCGCCAGCTGCGCCCAAGCAAGCATCTTCAAGAGGGCCGTTGGAAAAATAGCGGTTCTGCCCCTTCAGGATGGTTCTGTTGAAAGCCTTTGCCTTCCAACGGGGGGTGAATGTTCGGAGCAGAACCCAGCCGATTAGCTGCTTGCCAAATAGCACCTAATTCTTGGCCCTCAGCCGCTTATTTTGTTTGTTACTTATGTCTATGTCACTCATTTGTTTGTTAAAGCTTTGCGCTTGCTTGCCCTGCTAAACGCTCTCTGCCAGCTCGCTCTTCGCTATCTCCGCTTTGCGTCTGCCTACCGACGTCGGCCGAGCGAAGCTGCGCTTAGTGATCGGAGCGGCAATGTAAAGGGCAGGCAAGCCACACTTGCAATTTGGATGTCACGCATTAAAGAACATATCGTAATTTTATTTCTGCGCCGAGTTTTATTTAATTCGAAATAATTAGTCGGCCGATTGGGGATAAAAAACATTATCTCCACACTTATTATTATTGTTATTTCCTTGTGTGTGTGTAATTTGTTGTGTATTTTTCTTTTTATTGGGTCTTTTGTATTTTCATTAAGCGGCACGGACACGGCCACAGACACACTTTCTATACGTCCGTAGTATGTGACATCATGTGGCCCATGCGGCGTATGAGCAATGTCCGGCCTTTCTCTTATTTATTCTTTTCGCACATAATTACACGCTTGTTTTACAATTCAATTTTTACAGTACGATTATACGCCTTGCAACTATCCGGCCGGGCAACCTTTGAGGTTGTTCTGTGCCCCTTTGTCGGGGTTTCGTTTGCCGTTTGCCGCACACACACACACACGACTCACGAATAAGCGTTGCGTCGTTACACAACCACGTCGCTTTCGGAACTGAATGGGGCTGCTATAGCACAGTGGGGCTGAGGCCCATCGCATGGCGAGTGGAGAGCGAGATTTTTGTGGGAGCACAGCCAGAGAGCGCCAGAGTGCGCGACAGTTGAGAGAGAGAGAGAGAGCTTACAAATGCCGGCTAGGATTCCTCAGCTGTTGCGCCAAAATGATAAACAAGTCGTTTACAAAACAGGGGTTAGGGGGTTATCTTTCTATGGCAAGGGTTAAGCGTATAGAGAGGGGCCAGGGAGAGGAAGAGGGCCGGTTTGGGGCTCCAATTTAAAGTCGAAAACAATATACGGAAGAAGAAGAACAAAATTATTTGAGATATTTTTTCAAAGAGAAGCGGCAAACCAGTTTGACAACCATCTAACCTTCAAATAGACAAAAAAAAACGTAACATACGAGTATATACACAAATATATTCATTCACTCTAGTTAAGCCAGCCCATGCTATGCATATCAAGTTAAGCCGAAAGTCGAAAGCCGAAGGCAATGTTGGTAATGGAGTCAGTCTGTAGTAGCCAGCACAAAAATATAGGGAATTGGTTATCTTCTTTCGTCTCGTGAGACCCCCTAGTGATCTTTCAAATGATCAAGCTTTAGCCGCTCTTAAGGTTGGATCAAAGCTTTAGCCGCTCTTAAGTCCGAACGCCCACGCACACATGCAAGCGACGGACAGTGGGAAGCATAGACGGCAATCGTACGATTGCACAGTTAAGCTATGCTGTGCATTAGACGATCGTCTAATGCTGCTCGAATGTTCTAGATCATACGATTGCACAGTTAGTAAAAAGCTCAAAAGCTCTGCTGCACAGGCTACTCAGTCCATCGTCTATTACTGCTTTGAACAAAAGAAGAAAGTTGATCGATCTGTAAAGACGTGATAATTCCCGAGTGCGAGCAACATACACAGTGCACACATATATATATAGTGCTGTCCGGAAAATATATATATTTCCACATATATATGCTGGAAGCATATAATTACAAGTGCCGTACAGTCCAGTGGTCAGTGAATAAGAAGAATTTAGTGCAGATATATTTGGGGAAAAAGGTATGTTTTCATATTAATGCCGTGCACGTGCTGACATAACCTATGTTGCAGGGAAGTGTACCTAAGCTGCCCCATCGCGGTATAGTCTCGAGAAGACTACCCTGGGAGCTGGCTTAAGCGTACAGTTGTCGAGGTCTCTCCAACTCCAACCATAATTCATCTTTTCTGGATCTTATATTACCACCGAGTTCGGAATCTCCAAAGATCCAAGTGAACCAGATCAGCCTCAATCGCCAAGAATATTTAGTGCTGCTCAGTCATAAATAACTAAATATAGGCTTGGCGGAAGATTCGTCAGTACGGCCAGGAACCATATACATCGCACCTGTTGACCTCTAACCAACTTCAGGCGGGCAAGAGTCTACAAAGCAGCCGCACGGGATCGAGTTTTGTCCAATTTACATTTAATTCATTATCAAGTTCAAACGCATAACACCAGCAGTTTAACGTAATGTAACTGAAACTTTATTAACACCCCTCTTTGATGTTACGCGCGTACATATCTACATACATATTGTGCATATGCACACTAAATTGTCTTTCGTTTGTTACTTTTTGGTTCAATTTTCGCGATAGAGCATAACAATTAAATTTCTGTCTGTATTATGAAAACCAAAACAACTGGCTGATGACTATGCGACGGTGTTTGTAGCGTAATTGTATTGTGTGCATTATATATTTATGATTTTCCATATTTTAAACAGCTGCGGTCAACATCTACGACATCATTGGGCCCAACGATCAGCGTAAGACAATAACGCCGGAGTGAGTAATTATGTACAGCGAAAAGTAGTTTGGTCAAAAGAGCCATTGGCTTGAAAGTGTAGATATGCAAACAACGTATAATGATTCAAACCCGTCTGCTCAGTGTGTATAATGCACCCCAGTCTGATCTAGCTTTTGTTTACGATTTCGATTCTTATTCTCTCGTTTTTATATATATATATATCTATACCCTAATAATTTTCATGCTCTAAATAATGAATTTATAACTAAACTTATATGATAATTACGATTAAGGAAATATTACCCACAAATTAGAATCTAACTCAATTGTTGTGTTTCTACAACTGCAACGTAATGAATATTGAAATTGAAGTCTCCCATTATATTAAAATATGAATCGTTTTGAATTGAAATGAATCTTTAAAATCATAAAAATGGTCTGTCGAGTATCCGTGCCAGGATCTTATAAAATGTGGTAAATCTTAGTAAAGGATTCATCAAGGGACAATGCAAGAACTCGAACGCATTGTCATGGTAGGGTGGGTACAGAAGAGAGGGGCAATCAACACCTAGGTTCTCTCTAAATAGAAATGGTTCAGTAGGGCTTTTATTTGGCGTGTCGGCGCTATCAGTATTTCAGTTTAGTTTGTTTTTGTATAATCACTTATAGTTTCCCGTAAAGTGCACTATTTAAATGTAGTGGAGTACGATAGTACAATTAGGTGAGGAAGAACCCCGACCATCCGGCGAGCTAGACCCGAGCATAGCAAGAGTGCACACGACCAACCCTATTTGTACGCCGTCCTTAAGTTCAGTCATAGTCATCTGCTGATATCAAGGGCCTATATATCTGTTTACATATAAATATATTTAAACTCTGGTACACTACACATTTATGGCGCCCAACGTGGGGCCAGGCAACTACACATTTATGGCGCCCAACGTGGGGCCAGGCAACTTGCCTTAGAATCTAAAACCAATTCAGAGCCGATATTAAAATTTGGATTTATAGTGTCTTACTATATAGGCCGTTTATTTTAATAAGGCAAGAAAATCTTGCCTTGGTTCTACAAGCTCAACCGGTAATACATCAAAATTTCAGCGACACATTTTCTTTTGCAAAATATTGCATAAAGGTTAAAGATTTCAAAATTTATACTTAGACTCGGTTTTCGGAGTTAGCAACTGCAATTCATTTGATCCGGATTGGTTGACCAAAACAGACCTATGGTATCGAATTGTGAGTATCAGAGACAGTTATGCAATACCATACAGTGATCAGAATAAACAGGAATTGTTTTAGGATTTTGCGGTTCCAGTTCATTTCACTTTGGATTGACCGACCAAAGCAATCCTGCTTTTTCACTTTAGGCATCTTGAGTTATTCGGATTTACAATTTTATATTGCCAAATCGCGATAGTTGTCAAATGATTCAGTGCACGAGGTCATTAACCTATAACGAAAATAGAAAAGCCTACTGAAACCAAATATATATTTTGTAAGTATTCTGGCATGTGGGAAAGACAGACCTTATTATTACAATTAATACCTTCTTATATAATTTTTTTTTATTAGTTTTTTTTTAATTCCTTAAATATTGTCTGATATACAATGGCTGTAAGGCGAAGTACAGATGATATAACAACTGCTTTGCAGGAAGCAGAACCATTTTGTGGAATTTGCAACGAAGTATTGGGAACTAGTGAGATTATAGCCAACACCCCGTGTAGACACAAATTCCATAAACTTTGTATTTTGGAACAGATTAGGACAAACCCAAAATGTCCCACCTGTTCATTAGATTGTTCTTCTCTGGCACTAACATTCTCTAACAACACGTTGTTAGCCGAGCTTAACGCCGAAGGAACACGTCCAACTAGTGCTAACGAATCTTTTAGCACAATAGACGGAACGTCTAATCGACCTAAAAAGGGCCAAAAGTTTATTAGAAGGGGTATGAATACGAGATCAACTCAACGATCCCGGTTAGATCGCTCACCAACAGAAACTGAAACCAACAACACAACCCTTCCATTAACCACTCAAGTGGAAATCGCTAACTACGTCCAGTCTGCTGTAAGCATTCAACAGGCTCAGTTAATGGAACAACTAACTTCATTTTTAAGCAAAACAATTGAATCTTCGATTCAAAATCAATTAGCGTCACTCCAGTTGACACAACCAGAACATATCACACCCGATGTTTCCGGTGACAATAACATTAACCAAACAAATAACGTGGGTATCGGTCAAGCACGAGATAGTCACGCAGAAGTTCTTTTAGATTTTTCAAGAGCGAGTGCAAATCGAAGTAATTCGAGCTCACACGTAGCACCAGCAAAAGTTTCCAGTATAATGCAGAATTGGCGCATTAAATTCGATGGTTCAAAAACATGCATGAGGATGGATGAGTTCATTTATCGAGTACGTTCTCTAACGCAACAAAATCTTTATAACAATTATCAATTGCTTTGTGATCACTTGTATCTTTTATTCGCGGGAAAAGCTAGTGATTGGTACTGGAAATTCCATCGAACTTACCCAAACTTTAATTGGGATACGTTTTGTATAGAGTTAAGACGAAGATTTGAAGATGTTGAGACCGACTATGATATCTGGGAAAAGATTAGGAAACGTCGTCAGGGCGAAAACGAATCCTTCGATGACTTTCAATATGCTATCGAAGATCTCGTGGATAGGCTTCAAAATTCGGTTACAGAAGAAGATGTTGTGAATCTACTTATTAGAAATTCCAAGCCCACTCTTCACCACGAGCTTCTTCACTTAAAGATTGCCAACAGATCGCTATTATGACGAGAGGTACGTAAGCAGGAGCAGTTTTATAACGAGATAAAATCGGTCAAGCAAAGGACTCTTCGCTCATACGTATTGGAATTGTCAGGTCCAGACGATAGCGAGCAGCTATTCGATGACTTGGTCGAGCATAATGAAGTGTGTCAAATACAACGTCGTACTTCACAGACAGTTCCAACTTGCTGGAACTGTGACAACAAAGGTCATAAATTTGACGATTGTGTAGGTCCTCGTAAGATCTTTTGCTACGGGTGTGGAACAAAAGATACTTACAAGCCGGTATGTCCCAAATGTAACCCTCCGGGAAACCTGCAGAAGGATGTGTTAAACAACAACAAGCAGACACATCCTTAGAAAAAAGTTTGCAAGAATCACCTACTAGTTTAACGAACGACCAAAGTTTAAGGAAGCCTAAGATCAGCTCACAAACAGTAGAGGAAACCCTGCCTACGGCATATCATTATTCATTTACTCCTTTACCTGAAAGGGAAGCAAATTATAGTACAACGCGTAAGAAAATTTTGGATAAGATAGATAGTTTTAAATTTGTAAGAAAGCCCAAACGTTCAACTAAACGTTTAAGACAATTTTGCAAGATGGTTCGCAAGAATAAGAACAAGTTTGTTTCAGCTATATTTCTTAGTTCGGATAACAGGCTGTATACCAATGTCACCATTGAAGGCAGTGATTACGTAGCTTTGTTGGATTCGGGGGCCGCAATCAGTTGTATTGGAGGCCCAGCCGCGAAAGAAATGTTGGCGCATTGCAAGATTAAAAAGTGTTCAGGAGCAATACGAACGGCTAACGATACTGAAAGTAAGGTTATAGGCAAGCTGGTAACACAAATTAATTACCGTGGATGCACGGCAGACCTAGAAATGTTTCTTATTCCTGAACTCAAGCAAGACGTCTATTTGGGGATAGACTTCTGGCAAAAATTTGGACTTTTAGATAAAATCACACACACTGCAGAGGTATCTGAATTAGATGTTGGAGGTACGGATGACGTCGAAGAACCACCGAACCTACATAAATTGATAGCAGACGAGAGAATTCGCTTAGATAAAGTGATAGGTTGTTTTCCATCTTTCGCTAATGAAGGATTAGGCCGTACCAGTTTAGTCACACACTCTATAGATGTTGGAGCAGCTATTCCCGTAAAGCAACGACATTGGCCGGTATCACCAGCCATTGAGAAATTGATGTTTGCCGAGGTGGACAATATGCTTGCGCTCGATGTTATAGAGGAGTCGACTAGTCCCTGGAGCAGTAATTGCGTTTTGGTAAAGAAAGGCGAAAAATATAGACTGTGGTGAACAAGGTTACAAGACGGGATGCATATCCGTTACCACATATTGATGGTATTCTAAGTCGGTTACCACCCGCTCGTTACATCACTGGATTAGACATGAAACACGCATTTTGGCAAGTCCCGTTGGATGAACAATCGCGACAGTACACTGCATTTACAGTGCCTAACCGACCGTTATATCAATATAAAATGATGCCTTTTGGTCTTTGCAATGCCGCTCAAACTCTCTGTAGACTAATGGATCGAGTTATTCCAGCTCATCTTCGTACACGTGTGTTTGTATATTTAGATGATCTACTTGTTTTATCAGAGTCGCATTTACTGTTGTTACAGGAGATAGCGTTGTGTACAACGCAAAGCAAATCTAACCATTAACATAGGTAAATCGAACTTTTGCATAAAAGAAATCACGTATTTGGGTTTTATTATTGGTAATGGTCAGATAAAGACAAATCCAGACAAAATCAAGGCCATCTCGAAGTTCCCTGTGCCAGTTACCGTTAAGCAACTGCGTCGATTTTTGGGGTTATCCGGTTGGTACCGACGTTTCGTTGAAAATTATGCTACCGTTAGTTTTCCCCTAACCGAGTTGCTTAAGAAGAAAAAAATTTACAGTGGAGTGAGGATGCTCAACAGTCGTTTGAGACCTTAAAGTCCTGTTTAACAGCATCACCCATTTTGATAACTCCTGACTTCTCAAAACCTTTTATTTTGCTCTGTGATGCGGAGCAATTACGGAATCGGCTGTGTTTTAGCGCAAGAACGCGACGGCGTTGAATTGCCAATTGCTTACATGTCAGAAAAATTATCCAAGGCACAACGTAATTATTCGGTTACCGAACTAGAGTGCTTAGCAGTCATAAAGGGGATACAAAAATTCCGCTCTTATATTGAGGGACAGGACTTCGTAGTCATAACCGATCACGCAGCACTTAAATGGTTAATGCAACAAAAAGATTTATCGGGTAGATTAGCCAGATGGTCTATGAAATTGCGTAGTTTCACATTTAATCTCCCAGATAGAAAGGGGACACTGAATGTTGTCGCTGACACTCTATCGCGTCAGGATGAACCGGCTATAGAGGAGCTCACGCAAATAAACCCCATGGTTGATCTAGACTCAGATCGATTCAAATCAGCTGAGTATCTGAGTTTAATAGAAAGCATTCAACAGAATCAGAGTAAGTTCCCAGACTTGAAAGTGATAGACGGTCAAGTTTTCAAAAGGACAGTATTCGCTTCGGGAGATGAGTCTCAAGAGAACGCATCATGGAAACTTTGGGTTCCGTCAGTGTTAATTACGAACGTATTATATCAAGCTCATAACGCCCCTAGCTCCGCACATTGTGGGATGAGTAAAACCATAGAGAAGCTTAAAAGATATTTATTCTGGCCTCGCATGGTTAGCCAGACGCGCAAGTACATATCTGAATGCACCGTTTGTCGCACGACCAAGAGTCCGAATATGATTCTTAGACCTCCTATGGGTAAACCATTCACTTCGGATAGGCCGTTTCAGAAATTATACATAGATCTCTTAGGATCATACCCACGCACGAAAAAGGGAAACATAGGATTGCTCATAGTTGTCGATCACAATACCAAGTTCCATTTTCTGTGTCCCCTGAAGAAATTTACACCCCCAAAGATTTGTGAATATCTGGAAGGGTCTATCTTTTATACATTTGGGGTGCCAGAAGTCATCTTGTCAGACAATGGATCCCAATTTAAATCTAGCTACTTTCAGGCATTTTTAAATAGCTTCGGTATAACACAAAAATGCACAGCTATTTATTCACCGCAAGCGAATGCCAGCGAGCGACTGAACAGATCCGTGATAGCTGCGATACGAGCTTATATCGGTAACGAACATTCCAATTGGGACTGTAACCTGAATGCCATTAGTGGTTCATTGAGATCTACCTTACATAGGAGTACAGGGTATTCTCCATATTTTCTAGCATTTGGTCAAAACATGATGTTGAATGGGAAGGACTACGCGCTTTTGCGTAAACTAGACCTTTTGAACGACGATACTAGAACAGAGAACCCAGATTCCTTGCAGCTAATCCGGCAACAGGCTAAAGCGAATGTCAAAAAGGCACACGAAGAAAATTCGCGTAGATACAATTTACGCTGCCGTGATACACAATTAAAGATTGGAGATTTGGTATATGCTAGAAATTTCACACAAAGTAGTGCTGTAAAAAAGTTTAGCTCTAAACTAGCCCCTATGTTCATTCCCGCTCAGGTAATTAAAAAGCGAAGTCCGTACTATTACGAATTGGTCGATGAGAACAAGAAATATCTCGGCGTGTATCATCTGAAAGACATTCAGATCAGGAAATAATCTCTCCTAATCAGTTTCTTTAGATAATTATTCGTCGAGCAGGTCTTGTATAAATATCTGTGGTGTAGTAGCCAGCACAAAAATATAGGGAATTGGTTATCTTCTTTCGTCTCGTGAGACCCCCTAGTGATCTTTCAAATGATCAAGCTTTAGCCGCTCTTAAGGTTGGATCAAAGCTTTAGCCGCTCTTAAGTCCGAACGCCCACGCACACATGCAAGCGACGGACAGTGGGAAGCATAGACGGCAATCGTACGATTGCACAGTTAAGCTATGCTGTGCATTAGACGATCGTCTAATGCTGCTCGAATGTTCTAGATCATACGATTGCACAGTTAGTAAAAAGCTCAAAAGCTCTGCTGCACAGGCTACTCAGTCCATCGTCTATTACTGCTTTGAACAAAAGAAGAAAGTTGATCGATCTGTAAAGACGTGATAATTCCCGAGTGCGAGCAACATACACAGTGCACACATATATATATAGTGCTGTCCGGAAAATATATATATTTCCACATATATATGCTGGAAGCATATAATTACAAGTGCCGTACAGTCCAGTGGTCAGTGAATAAGAAGAATTTAGTGTAGATATATTTGGGGAAAAAGGTATGTTTTCATATTAATGCCGTGCACGTGCTGACATAACCTATGTTGCAGGGAAGTGTACCTAAGCTGCCCCATCGCGGTATAGTCTCGAGAAGACTACCCTGGGAGCTGGCTTAAGCGTACAGTTGTCGAGGTCTCTCCAACTCCAACCATAATTCATCTTTTCTGGATCTTATATTACCACCGAGTTCGGAATCTCCAAAGATCCAAGTGAACCAGATCAGCCTCAATCGCCAAGAATATTTAGTGCTGCTCAGTCATAAATAACTAAATATAGGCTTGGCGGAAGATTCGTCAGTACGGCCAGGAACCATATACATCGCACCTGTTGACCTCTAACCAACTTCAGGCGGGCAAGAGTCTACAAAGCAGCCGCACGGGATCGAGTTTTGTCCAATTTACATTTAATTCATTATCAAGTTCAAACGCATAACACCAGCAGTTTAACGTAATGTAACTGAAACTTTATTAACACCCCTCTTTGATGTTACGCGCGTACATATCTACATACATATTGTGCATATGCACACTAAATTGTCTTTCGTTTGTTACTTTTTGGTTCAATTTTCGCGATAGAGCATAACAATTAAATTTCTGTCTGTATTATGAAAACCAAAACAACTGGCTGATGACTATGCGACGGTGTTTGTAGCGTAATTGTATTGTGTGCATTATATATTTATGATTTTCCATATTTTAAACAGCTGCGGTCAACATCTACGACATCATTGGGACCAACGATCAGCGTAAGACAATAACGCCGGAGTGAGTAATTATGTACAGCGAAAAGTAGTTTGGTCAAAAGAGCCATTGGCTTGAAAGTGTAGATATGCAAACAACGTATAATGATTCAAACCCGTCTGCTCAGTGTGTATCATGCACCCCAGTCTGATCTAGCTTTTGTTTACGATTTCGATTCTTATTCTCTCGTTTTTATATATATATATATCTATACCCTAATAATTTTCATGCTCTAAATAATGAATTTATAACTAAACTTATATGATAATAAGGATTAAGGAAATATTACCCACAAATTAGAACCTAAGTCAATTGTTGTGTTTCTACAACTGCAACGTAATGAATATTGAAATTGAAGTCTCCCATTATATTAAAATATGAATCGTTTTGAATTGAAATGAATCTTTAAAATCATAAAAATGGTCTGTCGAGTATCCGTGCCAGGATCTTATAAAATGTGGTAAATCTTAGTAAAGGATTCATCAAGGGACAATGCAAGAACTCGAACGCATTGTCATGGTAGGGTGGGTACAGAAGAGAGGGGCAATCAACACCTAGGTTCTCTCTAAATAGAAATGGTTCAGTAGGGCTTTTATTTGGCGTGTCGGCGCTATCAGTATTTCAGTTTAGTTTGTTTTTGTATAATCACTTATAGTTTCCCGTAAAGTGCACTATTTAAATGTAGTGGAGTACGATAGTACAATTAGGTGAGGAAGAACCCCGACCATCCGGCGAGCTAGACCCGAGCCTAGCAAGAGTGCACACGACCAACCCTATTTGTACGCCGTCCTTCAGTTCAGTCATAGTCATCTGCTGATATCAAGGGCCTATATATCTGCTTACATATATATATATTTAAACTCTGGTACACTACAAGTCGTAGAGGTACACAATGATGTCACTCCTAAAATCTGGGCTCGGTACGAAGGCAACGCCTCTGAAAGTCTGCCGAAGATTCCCAAGCTACCATTTGGCACATATTGAATCACTTAAAAAAATTAATCACAGATCGGAAAAGAAAGATAAATGGCAGTTATATCTACATCAGCGGTGGGCACGCAAATGTTCTAGCTGATTTTGTTACATCTAACTATCTTTCCACCTACGAATTACCATCCGGCCATTATGTCTCGCTTACTCCGCCAGGGGGCGCACACTGAACGAGAGAGAGCGGCCATGGAAATCGCTTTCTTTTATCTAAGTACAAGTAAGAGTTGATTGAACCCATATTTACATTGTAAGATCATCAGAAATCGATCCCAGGCAAATATTTGAGCAGCTTGCGAAAACATTCTCCCCCGAAACCAGTTACCAAACTTATGGTCAAAATAGCTGCCTAAGTCGATCTTTTAATTGAGAATCTCTTGGATCGTTCAGGCCAAACCCGTTGTCAAGAGTTGACAGATCGAATCGCTATGGCGACAAAGACGTTGATGACGTGCCACTGGCATTGAGTTTTTGGCTATAGGTATGGCTATCGGGTACCGGCTATATAGGAACCGCAGACTCATTAATATTTATAGAATTCCGCGGCGTCATTCTTAATTTGAAATCTGTCTCCCATTTGCCTAATTGGCCAGCCACATGACAATGGCTATTTTCATGGTTTCATGGAGCTACTCCTGATGCAATATTTATTTTTATATCCCAAACTTTGTACAAATTACTGCATCAATTCGCTCGCATCAGAAGAGCAGACAAACAACAGTCACGAACAGGAGAACAAAAAATAGTTTACAATTTTTATAAATTAATCAAGCCGTGATTTATGGCGGCAACATTTCAAGCGTTTGACACTCGGTGGTGCGGTGGCTCATTGACGGAATGTTTGGACAATTCGATGTGTCTCCCATTCTGAAGGTTAATTTAATAATAGTTGAAGCAGATACAGCTACAGCTACAGATACATGAGAACCGGGGGTCGTATTTGCATTTGAAAACTCTCGACTATAGAAAACGAAAGCGAGAGCGAAACAAGATTTGCTGAACCTGGAATTATGACTCTGACACCCGTTGACAGGCCTAGGCCTGGCCTTTGCCCAAGTACAAATAGACTCTGACGTCAGTCCACTCCACTCCATCCGATCCGATCCGATCCGCAAATATCCATCGATTGAGTGGGGAAAGGGGGCTGCCGTTGACTTCGATTGCGGTCTTCAGCCGCTGCGACAGTTGTTCCAGCAACCTGTCGTATTTCGTATTGAGATTGTCCAAACGCTGGCTGTAATACTGTGTGGCACCCGGATCGCTGTCCGCCGGCCGCAGGTCACGACGTGGCGGCGAGAACGATGGACGTGCCTGCAGCAGCCAACCCACGAAGCGTAGGCATTTACTGTCGTAGATCTATCGGTGGCATTCCCGATCCGATCCGATGGTTGATTGAATGGTTGGTTGGTTGTTGGGTTGTTTGGTTAATTATCGGTTAAATGTTAGTAATGTTTGTGTGTTAAACAATTGGTTTTGTTGCTGTTGTTGTTGTTGTTGTTTTCAAGGGGATTGAGGGTGGATATATTTAGTGCTTTTTATTTTATTGATTAATCAATACGACATTACTTTTTCGTATCAAAATTGCTTTTTAATTGTTTTGTTTGCTAAGTTTTAATGTTTGTTTGGTTTATTGTTTGTTGGTCAATATCTGTTGTTTTCTGTTGTTTCCCAAGTGTTATTGACGCACCTTCTACCCACAAAAGAACTAA
This sequence comes from Drosophila miranda, assembly GCF_003369915.1. Lineage (NCBI taxonomy): Eukaryota > Metazoa > Arthropoda > Insecta > Diptera > Drosophilidae > Drosophila > Drosophila miranda. The sequence goes on from NW_022881603.1 coordinate 36,128,166, forward strand.
AATTTGAGACTGGTCAGAGGCTCAAAGGGTTTAAAAAGCATTAAATATATAGGAAAAAGGACAGTTGATAGAGAGAGGGGACGGCTAAGAGTTTTGTTTTTGTCGAATCACAATCATACCAAAGAGTTGGCGCTCTGCCACACAACACTGACCTATCGCAACCCAATCCATAGACAGATCTCTGGTGGATATACTCGCAGATCTATCCCACGTCCAAGTCCCAGAGATCTGCCATCCTGGGCAGCCGATACTGGATTACGATAAGTCAGATCACACACACAGGACAGGCATACAAATTTTTACCTTAGCTTCGCGTATCAGTCGTCCTCCAGCCTCGTTGACGTTTTCGATTTTTGGTTTTCGTTCGATTGCAGCTCCAAGCAGTTTCTATATATGGGGTTCGAGGGGGTTTTTTTTTTTTGTTTTGTTTGGACAACAAATGTTTGGTATTTGTTTCAGGATATTTCAGTTGGTTGATCATTCATTGTGTGTTTTGTTTTTGTTTTGGTTTATAGTGTGTGATAATATTTTTGGATTGGTTGTATGCATTTTTTTTTTTTTGTGAGAATACATAAAAAATTAGACAAAAATACATATACAATTAGTTTTCAACTACAAATACGATATAATAGTGGGTGAAATATATTTATGCAGATATGGCATCGATATAGGTACAGGTATATGTAGGTATAGGTATGTATAGGTGCAGCTTACGGGTATAAGGCAGACAAACTACAGACAGAAATATACAGACACACAAATAAAAAGTAGTATAATTCCAAAAAACTACCAACACAAATTTGGTATCAATTTACAGAGTGTGGAGGGGCTCGCCACGTATATGGCACTGGTTGTTGTGGTGTGTAGGAGGTAGCAGCCAGAGTTTGGCCATATTTGGATTTGATCTGTTCTTGTATATGTACAAATGTTCGAATGTGCAGGTGTGGGGGAGCAGGGTGTATACTTGTGTGGGTGGCAGAGACTGGTGTCTCCTGCTGTTGGATTAGACAAAAGAACTACTGCAAGAGATACGGAGTACGGACAAGGGACACTTAAGGAGATCGTTAAACAAGTGGATATATAAATGGAAATGGGAGTACAAATACAAAACAAGAATACTTTTACATTTAGAATACTGTATTGTGTCCAACACCAACGGGTTTCGGCCTCAAAAGAGGGAGCAACAATTGATAGCAAATCTACTTTTGGACAGTGTTCGGTAGTGGCACTACGAGTTCCATTTACAGCTACATATATTTATATATATATATACTTTGTGTTGCCCCGAGGCAGGATCAGGGATCAGCACAGGGCTAATCCAGCTACTAACTGTTTAAACTGTACAGGGGGATCTAAGGATCTCTCGATCTCTCATCAGATATGAATACTATTCAAAATGATAATTGCATTGATCACGGGGCATGGATCGGGTATGTGTACTCACGTCTAGTTCGTAGGCCGAAGTGGCCGTGGGCATGGCGGACAGACGCTCTGTGGTGCCATCCACCCATGATTCCTCGACTTGCACGCTCGATTGGAGATTCTTCATCAGCCCAATGGCCGTCTCGCATGAGCGCATTCTGTAAAAGGGAGTGCGAACAATCGATGGTGTTAGATGTTAGAAACAGGTCCCACATCCATCCCTGAGCACAAATGAAGCGGAGACGATCGCTCGCTCGCTTGCAGGTGGCCTGGGACTGGCACTGGCACTGGCGCTACCTACCTCTCGCCCAGCTGATTGCAGACCGCACTCCAGCGCGTGTTCAGACGCTCCACGTTCGAATGCAGACGCTTCAGATCGCCCAGCACCTTGGTGGGCACACCCATGCGTCCCAGCTGATCGGCGGCATCGTTCATCTTGTCCATCTGCGGCTGCTGCTGGGTAATGATGTCCTGCATGTGGGTCAATTGCTTGAACACCTGCTGCAGGCCCTCGGCCGTAGAGGGCAGATCATGGTGCTTGGCCAGCTCGTTCTCCAGCTCGGAAATGACATGTTCGTTGTCCTCGAGTCCGGCCAACGAGGCCTCCAGCATCTTCAATCGATCCTTGTGCAGGCCACTCTGCGTGTTCAGCTCCTTCCAGAGCTCCATCAGATTGTCCAGCGACTTCTTCAGCACGGGCGTCTTCAAGGCAATCGTGCGGAATGTCTCCTGCAGATGCTTCAGCTCCGGCTCGAGCAAATGCAATCTGCGCTCATAGTCGCCATGGATCTCGATCACATGCTCCAGGGAGTCCAAATCGCGCGGCAATGGAGCGAGTATTATCTGATCCAGCTCCCGAGCCATATCCTCCAGCTTGCCCTTGATGGCAATGCACTCCTCGGTGAAGATGCGGCTGGCCTGCTTGCTCTCCTCTGCAAATAGATAGGGAAATACATTAGTTTCCATTTTAGGCGGACTCCCAGGAGGAATACCCCTCGTTTTGGCACTCGCGAACAGCTTCTTCATGGCTGACTAGACTAAACAAGACTAAGACGAGTCTCAGCCTCAGGTCTCTAACGGGCAGGGCATTCAATTCAATTAGCTTTCATCAATTAACTACTGTGCCAGACAGCTGGACAGCTGGCAAACGCCATCAATTGAATGGCTGTCGCCCACACTCACCTTCGGCAGGAGCACGCTTCTCGAACTCATCGAACAATCGATTGACCTCGTCCATTTCACGTCGCAGGCGTCGGAGCTGCGGGTCATTGGGATCGCCCTCGCTGAGCAATTTGTCCGCATCGTCGTTCAGTGCACGCCTGATGGCCGTCCGCTGTTCGGGGCCCATGGCCAGGAACTGGTCAAAGTCCCAGCCCTTCACTACGCGAATGGTGGCGAATATCATGTTCTGGCGCAGACGCAGATGCTTCATCTGCCACAGGGCCACGGAGCGATCGAAGAGACGCTTCAGTCGCTCGGCTGCATCGATGGCCTCCTGGTCGGGCGGCGGCAGAAGCAGACAGGCACCGGGTATGGAACCCTCCTGGCCCTTGGCCGTCCTCACGCGCCACTTGACACGTCCCGAGTTGTCCAGTAGGGTCACTGTTTCGCCCTTTTCGATCTGCAGCTGTCCCTGCTGCTTGTAGGCGCAGATGGCCTGCACGGGTCCCTGTCGGTTCACCGGCTGGCGGCGCTTGTTCAGCGGCACAATTGTCTGGGCGCGACGCTGCAGTGTAGCCACTGTTTCGCCGAAGCTGTTCAGCTCCTCGCGCAGGTCCTGCATGCCTCGCAGCAGCGTCTCACCCTGATCCAGGCCGAAGTCGGACTGCGAGAAATTGCTGTTGAGTATCTCGTCGCGCTTGGCCAGCCACTGTTCGGCGTCCTTGATCTCGCCAAAGAACTGATGGTACTCGGTGGCATGCTTCAGGTGCACCTCCAGGCAGAGAGTCAGCTGCAGCAGCCAGGCCCACTGCTGTTGCAGGGCCGTCACATGGGCCTCTACGCACTTGGAGGCCGGATGCTGCTGATTGAGCAGGGCCTCCCCTCGGTCCAAGATGGTGGCAAAGTGCATCTCACGCTTCTCCAGTTCGGACATAAGGTTCTGGATAAAAAACAATCAGTGTCTGGTGAGTGATGGAATAAAATAGGGTCGAAACAGAAGTGCACTTGGTTGGAGTTGCTTTTCGGATGAATTTCATGTAATTTCATGGAATTTGTAAACCAATTGTGATCTTACCTCGTCGCCATTACCAAATGCAGGCTTGCAGAAACAAAATAGAAGCACAACACTCATATGAAACTAGCTCTAAGGGGAACTCTGAGGAGTCCTAGCCCCGCCACTTACCTCATAGTATCTGTGCACGGAGGGCAGATCGAGTTGTTTGTCCGCCCAGTCGCGCGTGATCTCCACCTGTTCCTTCTCGTTGAGACACTGGAGCTCTGCCGAGGCCTGGCCCAGGAAGTGCTGCAGCGAGTCCAGATCGGACAGGCGCTTCGTCGAGGTGCTCAGCAGCTCCGCGTAGACCTTTTGCAGCTGATTGAGCCGCTGCTGGTAGAGATTGAGCTCGTCGCCGGTGAACTTTGTCCGCTGGCGCTCGTCGTTGAGTATTTTCGAGTGGAATTGATCGATGATCTTGTGCTCGTGCTGCTGACGATCTAGTTCCTCCTTGACCGATGGCAGATCGCTGCCATAGTCAGCGGCCAGCAGTGGTTTCTATGGATAAAGAGTAGGAGCTTGTAAGACTGTCAGATTATGCCACAAGAAGTTTTCTACTCACCAGCTTGTTCTGGCACCATTCGATGTGCTCCTGCAGATCACGGAAATGGGGATTCGTGTCGATCTGACGGGACTCGACAATCATGCGCGTTTGACGCGTGACGGTCGTCACGCGGTCGTCCAGGTTCGTGTGGAAATTGGTGCGCAGTTGAGCCCAGCGTTGGTGCAGTTTGTTGACCTTCTTATGCAGCTCGCTCACATGGGGATAGCGGCCCTCGAGCACGTGGCAGTCCTGGTTCATGTCTTGTATGGGCTCCTCCAGATGCCGGATCTCCGTCTCAAGGGATTCCACAATGCTCTTGGCATCCACGGGATTCAGCCGCTCGATACGGCGACCCTCTTCCACGATCCGGGTCTCCAGATCTGTTAGCTTTTGGTCCACATGCTTGATCTCGCGCTGCACCTTGTCTGCGAGGCGTTGCAGCCGCTCCAAGCGCTCGATCTCCTGCTGCAGTATGACCTCGCGGTCCTGCAAGGCAGTATTCATGCGATACCACGCCTTCTCGATGGCATCCGGCCGCAGTTTGGCCTCCACATCAACCTCGCCCACCGTCTCAAAGTACCGTTCCAGCTCCTTGTAGATATGAATGAGCTTTGACTTTTCGCGCTTGCGGGCGCTCACCTCCTCGCTGCGGAAGCGCTGGAGATCGCTCAGCAGTCGCTTCATCTCGATGAGCGTGGGCGGGAAGGAGCGCTCCTGCAGATGGGCGGTCTTCTCACGGCACCAGTAGATGAACTGCTGGGCCAAGTCGCGGTACTCGTGCACGCGACGTTGTGACTCCATGTCGAACAACGGATGGATCAATGGCGACTCCGGGAACACATCGTACAGCGACGATATGTACGTGATCAGAGACTTCTCATCCGGCTCGTTGGTGTCCACATCTGGGAAAGATAGTTGGGGGTTAGCTACAGCATCAAAGATAACACCATATATTGTGGCTTACCTTCGGGATCCAATAGACGGGTTACTCCATACTCCTTCTCCACAATGTGGAAGGCCGTCTCTAGGCGGTCACGTGTCCGATCGTTCCTTGCCTTTCGCCAGTCAAGCAAGTCCGGTCGGTTGCGGTGCACCAGAGCCGAGAAGGCCAGTCCATCCCTCCACGATGATGTGAAATCGTTTACACGCACGCCCGGATACCGAGCCGTAGAGCGGCGCGCCCATCGCAGCAAAGCCTCACGTGCGGATACGTTGTCCTCCTTGCCCACAATATCGGAGATCTGTCGAGGAATGCGCCCATAAATCGTTAGTGAGGGAATCATCGAAAAGGAAATCAAATTAAAGAAAGTAATCAGAGCAAAACTGGGTAAGGTCCTTTGGATATTATGCGATATTTTTAGCATATTTGATCCGTTCGGATCCGTTTAAAAATAAATGATATATACATAGATATAAACGAGGGGGAACGTTGTGAGTTGCTGCGGACACCGTAACTCTACAGTTATACCCGATACTAAGTCAGTATGGCTCTCCTCCGGCAGACGCCGCTAATATTAAACGACACGACAAAGAGTGCGTGCGAGAGAGACAGAAAATCAGTCTGAGCGTGACGTCGGGCGCTGCGTAGCCAGTGCAAATTGATTTGTTCCTTTTGGCTATAAAAATTATCTGATCTGATCCAGATTCAGCAACCGGATAGATATGGTCGTTATCTACGATTCTGCGTTTTTAGTTTTCTCGTATCGTCGAAATTATGGATGCCACAGATTTTCGCCCTTTGTGGGGGCGGAAGTGGGCGGGGCAAAGTTTTGAAATATTCTTGTAGCAGTGACATATCACAGAAGTCTGGATCCAAAACATCGTTGCTCTCGCTCTTATAGTCTTTGAGCACTAGGCGCTGAAGGGGACGGACAGACGGACAGACGGACGGACGGACAGACGGACAGACAGACATGGCTCAATCGACTCGGCTATTGATGCTGATCAATAATATATATACTTTATGGAGTCGGAAACGATTCCTTCTGGACGTTACACACATCCACTTTTACCACAAATCTAATATACCCCAATACTTATTTTGAGTATCGGGTATAAAAACACGACATCAGCCGAAGGCTGTGCCATTCTTTCGTTCGCTTTCGGCTAGCAGCTGCGGCTAAGCTGCCCTCGTGTTCTAGCTCTCTTCCAGCTTAACAAATGGATATGGATATATGGATCGTTACCTCTCTGCGCTGCGTGGACGACGACTCAATGGCCAATGGGGCGGGCAGAGCCCGTCGATACTTCAGCCCCGAGCTGCGTATCATTTTTGCGGGCGGCAACAGATCCTCAGCGGGCTGAGCGTTCTCCTCGGCACGACTCAGCGTGGTCACCTTGCGGACAATGTGCGTGGTCACGCGTCGATGGCCATTGGGCGCCCGTTGCGATGTCTTGGTACTCTCCACGCTGGAGCCCAGCACTTCGGTGGAGATGCGCTTGTTGCGCGTCACCTGCTGGTAGCTGCTGCTGCTGGCTGCCGCAGAGATGTTTCCACCTGAGGGGACAAGGGCCCGACTCTCGGAGGTGCGCCTGCCATTTCCGGCCGCATCCTGGAAGGTCACCGTACGCTCAAAGTTGGTGCGCTCGGGGGGCACGCTGTCCAGAGGCGACACTCCCGGATAGTCCGTAATCACAGCCTTGACGGTGCGTTCCCGTTTCGTTTCGTTTCGGTAGCGCAGACTGGAGTCATCGATGTTGGTGGTGATTTGTGCACCGCGGGAGGAGTGGACCACTTCGCTGCCGCTGCTGAGGATGTCGCCTCGGCCCCAATTCGTTTGCCGCACCAGCTGCTGTGTGCGCTTTAGCGTCGATTGCGAGCTGGAGTGCATTTTGCCGCGATTGCTGCAGCTATCGTTGTTATCGATGCTGTTATCGTTTCGTTTTCACTTTGTTTCGTTTAGGGTTCGTTACAATTCGTTTCGATTCGCGTTCAATTTGCGTTTCTTTTTGCTATTTTAGTGCGTGATTTCATAATAATTGTTTTTCTTTTTCTTTGGTTCGTTTCGTGCTCGCAGACAATTGAGTTGCCGGTCCGCAATTTGCGTTTAATTAAGCCAAAGCCGAAACCAACCAAAGCCCAAAGCCCAAAGCCTAAGCCGAAATCCCAAAACCCGGCACCGGATGTCTTGTTCTATTGCTCACCGGCGCCCCGCCTGCCATCGGCATTGCCCTAGACATTGGCAGAAACCCCACAGCGAGCGCCAAGTAGAGTGAACTGAAGTGCTCCGAGCAGGGGGGAGAACGGGCGAAGGGGCTCCATCCCATTGTTGTTGCGAATTATTTATTGTGTTGTACGTACACATAATTATCTCAACTGTCTGTCAGTCTTGCTCTGGGCGCTATTTGCTGTTTCTACTGTGCAAAAAATCCCATTCCATCCCGTCCCATCCCATTTCATCCATAACTACAAGTTCATGTGCGCTGCTGAATCATGATGGGTAGCGGATTCATGAGCTTCCAAGACACGCAAACGCAAGCCTATTTTGCATGGGGAAACATTATGGCAATGGCACAGAAAGCATTCACTCTAGGCTCGAAACGGTCGAAACAGGAAATGAACGAAAACTCTCGCAAATATTTGGCATCCAATAATCACAGCAAACTTGCGAGTCCTATAATGACCAGGGTAAACAGTGGACAAGTGTTTCTCAAGTTTTCAATCTAAATCAATGTACGATCTAGGACTATTCCTGTACAGCAGTCCAAAAAGCATCATTTGGGAGCAAGGACGTGCAGATATGACTGCTTATTTATGGCATGACATTCTTTAGGGTATTTCCCATAAGCTGTTTAGAATATTCTTATTACTAAATTAATGATTACTTTTCCAGCTGAAATCTCTTGATTAATCTACTATGTGGCTCAAGATCAATAAGACAGTTGTCATGTCCAAAACGTTCGCCCACCCGGGGAACGTATACAAATATAACGAGGGGGAACGTTGGGAGTTGCTGCGTACACCGCAACTCTACATTTATACCCGATACTTAGTCAGTATGGCTCTCCTCCGGCAGACGCCGCTAATATTAAACGACACGACAAAGAGTGCGAGAGAGACAGAAAATCAGTCTGAGCGTGACGTCGGGCGCTGCGCGGCCACTGCAAATTGATTTGTTCCAATTGGCTATAAAAATAATCTGATCTGATCCAGATTCAGCAATCTGATAGATATGGTCATTATCTATGATTCTGCGTTTTTAGTTTTCTCGAATGTGCAATATTGTGGATGCAACAGATTTTCGTTCTTTGTGTGGGCGGAAGGGGGTGGGGCGAAATTTTGAGATACACGTTTTATAGTGAGATCTAACAGAAGTGCGGATACCAAATTTGGTTACTCTAGCCTTAATAGTCTCTGAGATATGTGGATGCCCCAGATTTTCGTCATTTGCGGGGGCGGAAGGGGGTGTGGCGAAATTTGGACACGAAACGGTCAAGGTCCGATATCACAGGAGTGTGGATACCAAATTTGGTTGCTCTGGATCTTATAGGTTCAGAGATCCTTTAACTCATATTTTGCAATTGGCAAAACCGACCATGCAACCTGTGTGTTAGAGAGAGACAGAGCGAGAAAGAATGAAATTGTTTTCTTGATTCTGGCTATAATAATTATACGATCTGGTTGAGATTTTACACTCTAGAACATATAGTCATCCTCTACGATTCTGCGTTTTTGGCTTTATCGTAGGGGCGAAGTTTTGAAATATTTTTGTAGCAGTGACATATCACAGAAGTCTGGATACAAAACATCGTTGCTCTAGCTCTTATAGTCTTTGAGCACTAGGCGCTGAAGGGGACGGACAGACGGACAGACGGACGGACGGACAGACGGACGGACGGACAGACGGACGGACGGACAGACGGACGGACGGACAGACGGACAGACGGACAGACAGACATGGCTCAATCGACTCGGCTATTGATGCTGATCAAGAATAAATATACTTTATGGGGTCGGAAACGATTCCTTCTGGACGTTACACACATCCACTTTTACCACAAATCTAATATACCCCAATACTCATTTTGAGTATCGGGTATAAAAAAAACGAGGGGGAACGTTGTGAGTTGCTGCGGACACCGAAACTCTACAGTTATACCCGATACTAAGTCAGTATGGCTCTCCTCCGGCAGACGCCGCTAATATTAAACGACACGACAAAGAGTGCGTGCGAGATAGACAGAAAATCAGTCTGAGCGTGACGTCGGGCGCTGCGCGGCCACTGCAAATTGATTTCTTGCTTTTGGCTATAAAAATGATCCGATCTGATAGATATGGTCATTATCTATGATTCTGCGTTTTTAGTTTTCTCGAATGTGCAATATTGTGGATGCAACAGATTTTCGTCCTTTGTGGGGGCGGAAGGGGGTGGGGCGAAATTCTGAGATAAACGTTTTATAGTGAGATCTAACAGAAGTGCGGATACCAAATTTGGTTACTCTAGCCTTAATAGTCTCTGAGATTTGTTGATGCCCCAGATTTTCGTCCTTTGCGGGGGCGGAAGGGGGTGTGGCAAAATTTGGACACGAAACGGTCAAGGTCCGATATCACAGGAGTGTGGATACCAAATTTGGTTGCTCTGGATCTTATAGGTTCAGAGATCCTTGAACTCATATTTTGCAATTGGCAAAACCGACCATGCAACCTGTGTGTTAGAGAGAGACAGAGCGAGAAAGAATGAAATTGTTTTCTTGATTCTGGCTATAATAATAATACGATCTCGTTGAGATTTTACACTCTACAACATATAGTCATCCTCTACGATTCTGCATTTTTGGTTTTATCGTATCTTTCAAAATGTGGATGCCACAGATTTTCGTCCTTTGTGGGGGCGGAAGTGGGCGGGGCGAAGTTTTGAAATATTTTTGTAGCAGTGACATATCACAGAAGTCTGGATCCAAAACATCGTTGCTCTAGCTCTTATAGTTTTTGAGCACTAGGCGCTGAAGGGGACGTACAGACGGACGGACGGACGGACGGACGGACGGACGGACAGACAGACAGGGCTCAATCGACTCGGCTATTGATGCTGATCAAGAATATTTATACTTTATGGGGTCGGAAACGATTCCTTCTGGACGTTACACACATCCACTTTTACCACAAATCTAATATACCCCAATATTCATTTTGAGTATCGGGTATAATTAATAAAGCAACAGTAGGTAGAGTGGGGAGACAGCGTCAACCAGACGATAATAATAAACCACTTGAGGAGAGCGTCGTGTCGTTAAAAATGGCAACAACAAAAATACGAGAATTAAAAGCTCTGAACTGGAACACGGAAACCAGAGGGGGAGAGAGAAACCGGTAGGTAAAGGGAGCAAGGAGAGTACGTCATTATTTTACAACTACTTCTATACTCTATTTTTCAGTCCATTCGCATTTCCATTCCCATTTGCATTCCCTTTCCCGTTTCCATTTGTTTGCAAACAAACGAACGAACGAATTGAGAAATCCACTCAGATTCGAGACCCACTTTAATAATAAACTCGTCATAAAACAAAACAAAACGAGGGGGAACGTTGTGAGTTGCTGCGGACACCGCAACTCTACAGCTATACCCGATACTTAGTCAGTATGGCTCTCCTCCGGCAGACGCCGCTAATATTAAACGACACGACAAAGAGTGCGTGCGAGAGAGACAGAAAATCAGTCTGAGCGTGACGTCGGGCGCTGCGTAGCCAGTGCAAATTGATTTGTTCCTTTTGGCTATAAAAATTATCTGATCTGGTCCAGATTCAGCAATCTGATAGATATGGTCGTTATCTATGATTCTGCGTTTTTAGTTTTCTCGAATGTGCAATATTGTGGATTCAACAGAATTTCGCCCTTTGTGGGGGCGGAAGGGGGTGGGGCGAAATTCTGAGATATACGTTTTATAGTGAGATCTAACAGAAGTGCGGATACCAAATTTGGTTACTCTAGCCTTAATAGTCTCTGAGATTTGTGGATGCCCCAGCTTTTCGTCCTTTGCGGGGGCGGAAGGGGGTGTGGCGAAATTTGGACACGAAACGGTCAAGGTCCGATATCAGAGGAGTGTGGATACCAAATTTGGTTGCTCTGGCTCTTATAGGTTCTGAGATCCTTGAGCTCATATTTTGCAATTGGCAAAACCGACCATGAAACCTATGTGTTAGAGAGAGACAGAGCGAGAAAGAATGAAATTGTTTTCTTGATTCTGGCTATAATAATTATACGATCTGGTTGAGATCTTACATTCTAAGACATATAGTCATCCTCTACGATTCTGCGTTTTTGGTTTTATCGTATCTTTAAAAATGTGGATGCCACAGATTTTCGTCCTTTGTGGGGGCGGAAGTGGGCGGGGCGAAGTTTTGAAATATTTTTGTAGCAGTGACATATCACAGAAGTCTGGATACAAAACATCGTTGCTCTAGCTCTTATAGTCTTTGAGCACTAGGCGCTGAAGGGGACGGACAGACGGACAGACGGACGGACGGACAGACGGACAGACGGACAGACAGACATGGCTCAATCGACTCGGCTATTGATGCTGATCAAGAATATATATACTTTATGGGGTCGGAAACGATTCCTGCTGGACGTTACACACATCCACTTTTACCACAAATCTAATATACCCCAATACTCATTTTGAGTATCGGGTATAAAAACATTACGAGGGGGAACGTTGTGAGTTGCTGCGGACACCGCAACTGTACGGTTATACCCAATACTAAGTCAGTATGGCTATCCTCCGGTAGACGCCGCTAATATTATGTTGTGAGCAGAGCTTTTGCTCTCACACGCCGCGCTCTTGTACTGCTCTCTGCGCATTCAAGATCGGCTCGACGGTGGAGTCGGGGAGTTATTGCTATCTCTGGCTGCGACCAGTCCAATAAATGCTTTGAAGTCGAGCACTTTTTTTATTTAGTCATAAATTACCTGACAATTTAACGTAAAAGACCGAAACTAGAGCCCGCTGGACCGGAGTCATCATAACGTTTGTTTTGGAAAAACTCTTCCGAATTTTCATTGGCGCCCGAGCAGGGCCATCGGCATCCAGCATTTCGTGGAAATTCGCACGACAAACCAGTGACCTACAGTGCATCTTCGTTGTCTCGGCACAAGTCATTGGTTTTTTTTGTTCTGTTGCGAATAGAGCTCTAGCTGGCTGGTTTTGTGCGACAAATTGGATTCATCTTTACTCAACAAAAAAGGAAAGTGTTCGGCTAATCTATGCCGAATTCTCAGGTATTTAGTGCGAAAAAAATTGAGTGCTAGAACCAAGCCACCATTTTGTGCGCTGTGTTTCTCTATTTGGCCACTGATCTCAATTTCATTGGCACCTCGTTGAATTGGAATACCAATTAAATAAAACACAAAGTAATAAAATAAACCAAAGTAAACAGCCAGCAACATAAAATATTTATTATATGCGGAATATTGGTGGATTGAAGAAAAGTGCAAATTGATGAGGGTTTACGGTACTTGCTAATCAGACGCTCCGGTCATTGCCGCTGTTTTCAATTCTCTTTTGCGAAGTACCGCTTATTGGTGCTGCCTTTACTTCGGTAACGCTATCGTTGCGCCAAATTGTGCATAATTTGGCTGCGTTTGGTTGTGTGCATTGGCAGCATAATTTGTGTTTGTTTCGCTGCGTTAACCCTTTGAAGCCGATACATAGTTTTTTGTGGAAATTTCGCGTTCTTTCATAGTTTTTTGCATACCCTACAGTATTTTGGTTAACCATTGTCTAAACCCAGTGCATTACTTTCCGACCCTCTTGAAGTAAGAGAAAGCGCCAGAATGAGTGAAAAGGAAAGGGAAATTGTTACCAGGGAAGGAGGTTCAAAAGAAGGAGGGGGTCCAAAAGTCCTGCAAAAGTTAGCAACAGCAATGCAAAGACACGATAGGGTGATGGGCGATCTAAGGCGTGTGAGAACGGCCTTTGAAGAAAAAACTATTTCGTTCGACTCTCTTCAAATTAAATGCAGACTCGAGCTGATCGAAAATTATTGTGAAAAGTTGATGGATATACAGGCAGACATGGATTGTTTAAATCCCAACAACGATCTACGAGCATCGGTCGAGGATATGTGTGTTACCACAAAGGCTCTGTACATGTCTGCACTTAAAGAACCCGAAACTCAGCGAATACAGAGGAGGGATAGGAGTAGCCAGCGTCATTCATCACATCTGCCTAAAATGAATCTCCCCAAGTTTAGTGGAAAACATTCTGAATTTAAAAACTTTATAAGCCTTTTCGAGAGTTTGGTGCATAACGACCCAATATTATCAAATGTGGAAAAATTCAACCACTTACTGTCGTGTCTCGTTGACGATGCATTGGGAACAGTGAAGGCGTTTCAGATCTCTGCAGACAATTATGAGAAGGCTCTTGATAGTTTGAAGGAGGTTTACGACAAAAAATATTTGATCTTTTCTGATACTGTTTCGCAGTTGTTTGACATTCCCAGCACAACAAAAGCTTCTGCTTCATGCCTTAGGTCCCTCATTGACACGGTGTCAGCCATATATTCTTCTCTGCAGTCGTTAGGAAGTGAAAAAGACATAAATAGCGCGATGCTAATTCACATAGCGCTGTCTAAAGTAGATCCCACAACGAAGTCTCGGTTCGAAGAGCAACTGGATTACGATAAACTACCGTCTTGGTCCGAGTGCGCAGCCCAGCTGAATCGGCGCTATCAGCATCTAGCTGCCGAAGAGTCAACACGGAATAAGGGTAAAACTAAACAAGAGACAAGTAAAGGACCCACTAAATCGTCATTTTCATGTGCAAAGACGGATAGGCGAGCTGATTCGAAATGTAGCTATTGCCACGCGGGGAATCATACCATAAGCAATTGTCAATCGTTTAGTGCTCTTCCTGTTCTTCAACGGTTCGATATCACCAAGCAACTCCGACTGTGCATAAATTGTTTGAAGCCAGGTCATACAGTGACGAGGTGCAAGACAGCAAAATGTCGAGTGTGCTCTAAGCCCCATAACACTCTGCTTCATCGATACGGGGTTGAGCCACAGCAAAATGGGCCTAGTTCTGTGCCAGTAGAACATTCGTCATCGTCTGAGCCTCAGACAGCTTATTCTAGTCACGTTGCTAGTGCTGACCAGGTTATTCTTGCTACCGCTGTTGTAAAGGTGCAAGATCGGTCCGGACAATTTCAGTATGCACGGGCACTTCTAGATTCCGGCTCCCAAATTAATTTTATATCCGAGGATCTAGCCCAGCGCTTACGATTGCGCCGTGATGAGTCGTGCCTTAATATCACAACTGTTGGAAAAAACTCGTCCGTCATAAAGCACAAGATTCATACTTCTGTCCAATCTCGTATCAACGATCACAACTTTGATTCCGATTTTTGGGTGTTAAGGTCGATTTCCACATACCAACCCGATCATGTTGTCAATTTCGCCCAATGGAAGATACCAGCAAACCTGCAGATGGCAGACCCGCAGTTTTACAAGCCTGCTAAGGTTGACTTATTGATAGGGGCAGAAACCTTTTTTGAGTTAATGTGTGTAGGCCAATTAAAGGCAAGTTCCGAACATCCAACAATCCAGAAAACATTGTTGGGATGGATTGTATCAGGAAAATATAAGGCATCAGCACAGGATGCTGTATGCAATATCGCTGTTGGTAGCGATCATTGTTCTCTCGACTCTCTGGTGGAGCGCTTTTGGGAATTGGAACAGGTCCCAGAGAAGTCGAAGGCTGTATATACAGCTGAACAATTGGCTTGCGAGCAAAACTTTAAGCAGACTTTACGCATTCTCGAATCGGGTCGTTTTGAAGTGGGGCTGCCATTTCAAATAAATCCCAACGTGTTGGGTTTCTCGTTCGAGACGGCAAAACGCCGCTTTCTATCCCTAGAACGCAGACTTGCACGAGATCAGTATTTGCATGATCTGTATATGGAGTTTATGAAAGAGTATCTCATCCTTGGACACATGTCATTGCTTCCAGGCACTCTTCCAGGACGCCATTACTACATTCCACATCAATGTGTCCTGAGACCTGATAGTAAAACCACCAAGCTACGCGTCGTTTTCGATGCATCGAGCAAAACATCGACTTCAATCTCATTAAATGAGACTTTGATGGTGGGTGCAACTATTCAGAGGGAGCTTTACGCAACTCTAGCCCGATTTCGATTAAATCGTTTTGCGCTCACAGCTGACATCTCCAAAATGTATAGGCAAGTTCAGGTCGCCGAAGAAGACTGAAATTTCCAATTGATTCTGTGGAGGGATAAGGCAAATGTAGATGTTCAAACGTATCGCCTGAATACGGTTACTTATGGGACAGCCTCAGCTCCATTTCTGGCCATCCGCTGTCTCGTTGAATTGGCAGACGTTTATGCTGAGTCCCATCCTATTGCATCACAATTCATAAAAAGTGACTTTTACGTCGATGATATGCTTACTGGAGCAAACAGTCTGGAAGATTTAGAACGTATTCGGCTGAAAGTGTGTGAGGTCTTAGAATCCGGGGGTTTTAAATGCAAATTGATTTGTTCCTTTTGGCTATAAAAATTATCTGATCTGGTCCAGATTCAGCGATCTGATAGATATGGTCGTTATCTATGATTCTGCGTTTTTAGTTTTCTCGAATGTGCAATAGTGTGGATGCAACAGAATTTCGTCCTTTGTGGGGGCGGAAGGGGGTGGGGCGAAATTCTGAGATATACGTTTTATAGTGAGATCTAACAGAAGTGCGGATACCAAATTTGGTTACTCTAGCCTTAATAGTCTCTGAGATTTGTGGATGCCCCAGATTTTCGTCCTTTGCGGGGGCGGAAGGGGGGGTGGCGAAATTTGGACACGAAACGGTCAAGGTCCGATATCAGAGGAGTGTGGATACCAAATTTGGTTGCTCTGGCTCTTATAGGTTCTGAGATCCTTGAACTCATATTTTGCAGTTGGCAAAACCGACCATGAAACCTATGTGTTAGAGAGAGACAGAGCGAGAAAGAATGAAATTGTTTTCTTGATTCTGGCTATAATATTTATACGATCTGGTTGAGATCTTACATTCTGAAACATATAGTCATCCTCTACGATTCTGCGTTTTTGGTTTTATCGTATCTTTCAAAATGTGGATGCCACAGATTTTCGTCCTTTGTGGGGGCGGAAGTGGGCGGGGCGAAGTTTTGAAATATTTTTGTAGCAGTGACATATCACAGAAGTCTGGATACAAAACATCGTTGCTCTAGCTCTTATAGTCTTTGAGCACTAGGCGCTGAAGGGGACGGACAGACGGACAGACGGACGGACAGACGGACAGACAGACATGGCTCAATCGACTCGGCTATTGATGCTGATCAAGAATATATATACTTTATGGGGTCGGAAACGATTCCTTCTGGACGTTACACACATCCACTTTTACCACAAATCTAATATACCCCAATACTCATTTTGAGTATCGGGTATAAAAAAAACGAGGGGGAACGTTGCGAGTTGCTGCGGACACCGCAACTCTACAGTTATACCCGATACTAAGTCAGTATGGCTCTCCTCCGGCAGACGCCGCTAATATTAAACGACACGACAAAGAGTGCGTGCGAGAGAGACAGAAAATCAGTCTGAGCGTGACGTCGGGCGCTGCGTAGCCAGGGCAAATTGATTTGTTCCTTTTGGCTATAAAAATTATCTGATCTGGTCCAGATTCAGCAATCTGATAGATATGGTCGGTATCTATGATTCTGCGTTTTTAGTTTTCTCGAACGTGCAATATTGTGGATGCAACAGAATTTCGTCCTTTGTGGGGGCGGAAGGGAGTGGGGCGAAATTCTGAGACATACGTTTTATAGTGAGATCTAACAGAAGTGCGGATACCAAATTTGGTTACTCTAGCCTTAATAGTCTCTGAGATTTGTGGATGCCCTAGATTTTCGTCCTTTGCGGGGGAGGAAGAGGTGTGGCGAAATTTGGACACGAAACGGTCAAGGTCCGATATCAGAGGAGTTTGGATACCAAATTTGGTTGCTCTGGCTCTTAAAGGTTCTGAGATCCTTGAACTCATATTTTGCAATTGACAAAATTGACCATGAAACCTGTGTGTTAGAGAGAGACAGAGCGAGAAAGAATAATATTGTTTTCTTGATTCTGGCTATAATCATTATACGATCTGGTTGAGATCTTACATTCTAAAACATATAGTCATCCTCTACGATTCTGCGTTTTTGGTTTTATCGTATCTTTAAAAATGCGGATGCCACAGATTTTCGTCCTTTGTGGGGGCGGAAGTGGGCGGGGCGAAGTTTTGAAATATTCTTGTAGCAGTGACATATCACAGAAGTCTGGATCCAAAACATCGTTGCTCTCGCACTTATAGTCTTTGAGCACTAGGCGCTGAAGGGGACGGACAGACGGACAGACAGACATGGCTCAATCGACTCGGCTATTGATGCTGATCAAGAATATATATACTTTATGTGGTCGGAAACGATTCCTTCTGGACGTCCACTTTTACCACAAATCTAATATACCCCAATACTCATTTTGAGTATCGGGTATAACGAGGGGGAACGTTGTGAGTTGCTGCGGACACCGCAACTCTACGGTTATACCCGATACTAAGTCAGTATGGCTATCCTCCGGCAGACGCCGCTAATATTATGTTGTGAGCAGAGCTTTTGCTCTCACACGCCGCGCTCTTGTACTGCTCTCTGCGCATTCAAGATCGGCTCGACGGTGGAGTCGGGGAGTTATTGCTATCTCTGGCTGCGACCAGTCCAATAAATGCTTTGAAGTCGAGCGCTTG
Organism: Drosophila miranda; assembly: GCF_003369915.1. Taxonomy (NCBI): domain Eukaryota; kingdom Metazoa; phylum Arthropoda; class Insecta; order Diptera; family Drosophilidae; genus Drosophila; species Drosophila miranda. Next base: position 36,146,101 of record NW_022881603.1, read on the forward strand.
TTTTATTTAGTCATAAATTACCTGACAATTTAACGTAAAAAACCGAAACTAGAGCCCGCTGGACCGGAGTCATCATAACGTTTGTTTTGGAAAAACTCTTCCGAATTTTCATTGGCGCCCGAGCAGGGACATCGGAATCCAGCATTTCGTGGAAATTCGCACGACAAACCAGTGACCTACAGTGCATCTTCGTTGTCTCGGCACAAGTCATTGGTTTTTTTTGTTCTGTTGCGAATAGAGCTCTAGCTGGCTGGTTTTGTGCGACAAATTGGATTCATCTTTACTCAACAAAAAAGGAAAGTGTTCGGCTAATCTATGCCGAATTCTCAGGTATTTAGTGCGAAAAAAATTGAGTGCTAGAACCAAGCCACCATTTTGTGCGCTGTGTTTCTCTATTTGGCCACTGATCTCAATTTCATTGGCACCTCGTTGAATTGGAATACCAATTAAATAAAACACAAAGTAATAAAATAAACCAAAGTGAACAGCCAGCAACATAAAATATTTATTATATGCGGAATATTGGTGGATTGAAGAAAAGTGCAAATTGATGAGGGTTTACGGTACTTGCTAATCAGACGCTCCGGTCATTGCCGCTGTTTTCAATTCTCTTTTGCGAAGTACCGCTTATTGGTGCTGCCTTTACTTCGGTAACGCTATCGTTGCGCCAAATTGTGCATAATTTGGCTGCGTTTGGTTGTGTGCATTGGCAGCATAATTTGTGTTTGTTTCGCTGCGTTAACCCTTTGAAGCCGATACATAGTTTTTTGTGGAAATTTCGCGTTCTTTCATAGTTTTTTGCATACCCTACAGTATTTTGGTTAACCATTGTCTAAACCCAGTGCATTACTTTCCGACCCTCTTGAAGTAAGAGAAAGCGCCAGAATGAGTGAAAAGGAAAGGGAAATTGTTACCAGGGAAGGAGGTTCAAAAGAAGGAGGGGGTCCAAAAGTCCTGCAAAAGTTAGCAACAGCAATGCAAAGACACGATAGGGTGATGGGCGATCTAAGGCGTGTGAGAACGGCCTTTGAAGAAAAAACTATTTCGTTCGACTCTCTTCAAATTAAATGCAGACTCGAGCTGATCGAAAATTATTGTGAAAAGTTGATGGATATACAGGCAGACGTGGATTGTTTAAATCCCAACAACGATATACGAGCATCGGTCGAGGATATGTGTGTTACCACAAAGGCTCTGTACATGTCTGCACTTGAAGAAACCGAAACTCAGCGAATACAGAGGAGGGATAGGAGTAGCCAGCGTCATTCATCACATCTGCCTAAAATGAATCTCCCCAAGTTTAGTGGAAAACATGCTGAATTTAAAAACTTTATAAGCCTTTTCGAGAGTTTGGTGCATAACGACCCAATATTATCAAATGTGGAAAAATTAAACCACTTACTGTCGTGTCTCGTTGACCATGCATTGGGAACAGTGAAGGCGTTTCAGATCTCTGCAGAAAATTATGAGAAGGCTCTTGATAGTTTGAAGGAGGTTTACGACAAAAAATATTTGATCTTTTCTGATACTGTTTCGCAGTTGTTTGACATTCCCAGCACAACAAAAGCTTCTGCTTCATGCCTTCGGTCCCTCATTGACACGGTGTCAGCCATATATTCTTCTCTGCAGTCGTTAGGAAGTGAAAAAGACATAAATAGCGCGATGCTAATTCACATAGCGCTGTCTAAAGTAGATCCCACAACGAAGTCTCGGTTCGAAGAGCAACTGGATTACGATAAACTACCGTCTTGGTCCGAGTATCAGCATCTAGCTGCCGAAGAGTCAACACGGAATAAGGGTAAAACTAAACAAGAGACAAGTAAAGGACCCACTAAATCGTCATTTTCATGTGCAAAGACGGATAGGCGAGCTGATTCGAAATGTAGCTATTGCCACGCGGGGAATCATACCATAAGCAATTGTCAATCGTTTAGTGCTCTTTCTGTTCTTCAACGGTTCGATATCACCAAGCAACTCCGACTGTGCATAAATTGTTTGAAGCCAGGTCATACAGTGACGAGGTGCAAGACAGCAAAATGTCGAGTGTGCTCTAAGCCCCATAACACTCTGCTTCATTGATACGGGGTTGAGCCACAGCAAAATGGGCCTAGTTCTGTGCCAGTAGAACATTCGTCATCGTCTGAGCCTCAGACAGCTTATTCTAGTCACGTTGTTAGTGCTGACCAGGTTATTCTTGCTACCGCTGTTGTAAAGGTGCAAGATCGGTCCGGACAATTTCAGTATGCACGGGCACTTCTAGATTCCGGCTCCCAAATTAATTTTATATCCGAGGATCTAGCCCAGCGCTTACGATTGCGCCGCGATGAGTCGTGCCTTAATATCACAACTGTTGGAAAAAACTCGTCCGTCATAAAGCACAAGATTCATACTTCTGTCCAATCTCGTATCAACGATCACAACTTTGATTCCGATTTTTGGGTGTTAAGGTCGATTTCCACATACCAACCCGATCATGTTGTCAATTTCGCGCAATGGAAGATACTAGCAAACCTGCAGATGGCAGACCCGCAGTTTTACAAGCTTGCTAAGGTTGACTTATTCATAGGGGCAGAAACCTTTTTTGAGTTAATGTGTGTAGGCCAATTAGAGGCAAGTTCCGAACATCCAACAATCCGGAAAACATTGTTGGGATGGATTGTATCAGGAAAATATAAGGCATCAGCACAGGATGCTGTATGCAATATCGCTGTTGGTAGCGATCATTGTTCTCTCGACTCTCTGGTGGAGCGCTTTTGGGAATTGGAACAGGTCCCAGAGAAGTCGAAGGCTGTATATACAGCTGAACAATTGGCTTGCGAACAAAACTTTAAGCAGACTTTACGCAGGCTCGAATCGGGTCGTTTTGAAGTGGGGCTGCCATTTCAAATAAATCCCAACGTGTTGGGTTTCTCGTTCGAGACGGCAAAACGCCGCTTTCTATCCCTAGAACGCAGACTTGCACGAGATCAGTATTTGCATGATCTGTATATGGAGTTTATGAAAGAGTATCTCATCCTTGGCCACATGTCATTGCTTCCAGGCACTCCTCCAGGACGCCATTACTACATTCCACATCAATGTGTCCTGAGACCTGATAGTAAAACCACCAAGCTACGCGTCGTTTTCGATGCATCGAGCAAAACATCGACTTCAATCTCATTAAATGAGACTTTGATGGTGGGTGCATCTATTCAGAGGGAGCTTTACGCAACTCTTGCCCGATTTCGATTAAATCGTTTTGCGCTCACAGCTGATATCTCCAAAATGTATAGGCAAGTTCAGGTCGCCGAAGAAGACCGAAATTTCCAGTTGATTCTGTGGAGGGATAAGGCAAATGTAGATGTTCAAACGTATCGCCTTAATACGGTTACTTATGGGACAGCCTCAGCTCCATTTCTGGCCATCCGCTGTCTCGTTGAATTGGCAGACGTTTATGCTGAGTCCCATCCTATTGCATCACAAGTCATAAAAAGTGACTTTTACGTCGATGATATGCTTACTGCCCACAGCCAGTGTCTGGCATTCCAGTCACCACCAACCAAATACCTTTGCCCGCAAGCACGGAGTGCATCGATGTAATGTCTTTCCTCAATCCTGACTCTGGGAGGGCAGTAAATGGCGCTGAACTCCACATCGCCCAGTCCTGTGGCTACTTTTACTGCTGACATTTGCATGCTGCGTGGCTCAATGACCCTTTGTGGAAAATGACGAAGCGAAGTCTTAACTAAAACCGCAACTCCACCAACGCTATTATTATTCCGCGATGGCTTGAAGGCTGGATAGAAGGCATATCCATGTATTTTTACAGCTGCCCCTCTTTTAATTCTGATCTCCCTCAAAAGAAGAATGTCAACGCTATTCTTGTGCGCGAAGAGCTCAACTTCTTTTGCTTTCCCTGAAATGCCGTTAGCATTCCAGATGAGAACCTTTAGTGGGTTCATTGAGATGCTGAACCGTTGTTCTGGAGCTGAAGATTAGATCCAGCCCATTGCTTAATCGTGTTGGCCAATTCAAAAACCATTTTTTCAAGTTTTTCAAGGCGTTGATTGGCTTGACTATTATGCTGCTGCTGTTCTTGCTGCTGTTGCTGTAGCCACATAAGAAACTGCTGCTGCTGCTGCTGCTGCTGTTGGAGCTGTTGTTGCCATTGTTGAAATTTTGTCTGCTGTTGTTGTAGCAGTGCATGAACTTCATATGAATTCTGTTGCTGGTTATTCAATCCTTGTGGCTGATGCGCTTGTAGACTATGAAAACGACGCTGAGCAGGTGTAGCAGGTATTGCATTTGAATTACCATTTGCTACGGCAGCATAGGAGGCTCCTGTATTACTTCTAGTGCCTACCAAAGGTTGGTGCTGAACAATATTTCGCTGGTGCTGCTGTATTGTTGGTCTATTAGCCCCCTTTTTGTGACTAGACTGCAAGGTAGGAAACTGTTGCTGGTCTCCAGGAAGTGTGGTAGAGTAAGCATATGCCACTTGATTATTTAAGGGGACATGACCCGTCCTGTTCGTATTAATTGCCTTCTTTGCGGAGCCCATTGATCGGCGTAGAAACTCCTGATACCATTGGCATCCTTTGTAACTGGCCATATGGCTTCCAGAGCAGTGAATGCAGGTTGGCTGTGCATCTAGGGGGCGTGTGCATTGTGAGGTTTGGTGATTTTCACCGCATCTGGCACAGTTGTGATGTCGGCGGCAGTATTTGGCTGTGTGGCCGAAATCCTGGCATCGACGACATTGAGCAATCTCTGTGGATTTTCGCATCCTTTCAATCCTTATTTTTTGGCGGCAAAGGGTCTTGACTTGGTAAATTTCGTTAATTTTTGCACAAGGCTTAATATTAATGAAAAAAATATTAAGTTTTTCGTCCTTGTTAGTCCTTGAGCTTGGATTATGGATGTGAAGGACCTCGAAGCCCAACATTTTAAAATCGGCGGTAATATCATTGTTTAGGGTGCTATGATGTAGGTCTCTTACAACAATTCTATGAGGCTTTTCAGTCTGCAATTGGTATGTGTGGAATTCTATTCCAATGGCATCGAAACAATCCACAATTGCTCTATAGGTATCACTGTCTTTGGGGAGGATTCTGACCGTTTCCCCCTGGTTAGCTTTGACGACAACGTTATTCAAATTTGCAACGTCCTTTATGACATCAAATAAGTCATTTAAGTTGCTAATATTGACAACTATTTGCGGTGGTTTTGGAGGGCCTTTAGGCTGATTACCAGAGCTCGTTGATTCGCCTTGAAGACACTGGTCTGTATTAACTGCTTCATAAAGGTGTTCATCCAGTTGGTCATTTCCAGCGTCTGCATCTACATTCATCCGAACTTCCTCATTATTACTATCACTTGGGATGTTCGTGTCAAGAATGGAAAATCTGTTGTTGGTGTTTGCCTGTTGGCTTGTAGTGGGGGGCAAGCCCAGGTCCCGGCCGCCGCTCCCTCGTTTAGATTTAGATGACAAAGTCTGATCGTTTTTTCTTTTGCCCGTTCTCCGTTTTTGAGCATCCAGAAGTCGCTCGGCAGCAGTGCGAGGTGTTTTTGCCTCAGTGTCGTCGGGGCATGTGGATATGGAGTTTTCTTGGCTATCAAAGCTTAGTGCAGGGCAGATACTGCTTATTGTAGCAGTTGCCATGGTGTAGGTGGTGTTGTTGGTGGCACTAGTGAATGTTACTGTTGTTGTGGTTTCTGTGCATGTAGAGCGTTCAGCCTCTGAACGGTACTCAGAACGAATCTCAGAAGGTAATTTGCCTGATATAAGAAGCATTCTCTCATGATCAGTCCGCTTATTTCTAAGCCGAGAGTCAGATGAACTATTCGCATTCATTATACCGTAGCTGATAAGCGAAGTTTTTATTGCCCCTCTTGTGCGGCTGTGCGCAGACTGAGTGGAATGTCTTGCCCGAAGGGCAGTGAATACAGTTGTAAAAACGTTCACAAATGTGTTTTTTGTTTTTGTCCAATTGCCGACACCGCACAAAGCAGCACCCGAATTTACGATGTATGCTATTTTTAGCACACAAGAGAATGCTCCGCTAAAGCAGAATAAAGAAAACAACTTTGCACAAGCGCGACACAACCGATCTCTATGAAAGTTGATTCGAGACTATCCGTACCCGTGATGGTAAAAATGTCGTGTCTAAGCTTCTTACCGCAAAGTCTCGAGTAGCTCCTCTCAAAACGAAATCGATTCCAAGACTCGAATTGTGCGCAGCACTCCTGTTATCCACTTTATGGGCTCACGTAAAACCGCTCCTGGACAAGTTCATGATCGAAAGTGTGAACTTTTGGTCGGACTCCCAAGTCACCTTGTACTGGCTGGAAAGGGATCCAGCCACGCTCGCAACGTTTGTGGCCAATAGGGTTGCTGAAATCCAGGAATCGTCAAGCGGTTTGACTTGGCGGCACGTTCCTACTGAGCAAAACCCAGCCGATTTGGTGTCACGTGGCACAGACGTAGACGGTGTAACGTGCTCATTGTGGACTGAGGGTCCCCAATTTCTGCTCAGGAATTCTGAGGAGTGGCCATGTCTACATCAGGTTGAGTTGTCCCCAGAAATGGAACGGTCGGAAAACAAGAAGTGTTTGGCAACACATTCAGTGGCAAAGTGTCAGGCCAATGATTTCATCGAGTTGATTGAAAGATGCTCTTCCTTTGAGAAATTGCTTCGGACTATGGCATATTTAAACCGGTTCCTACAAGGAAGCAAGCGTAGTCGAGAGGTCGTTCTGTCAGCCAAAGAACTTAAGGTCTCATTTCTAAGGCTGGTAGAAGTAGTCCAAAGACACGAGTTGGGACCAGAATTCCACAAGCTAGCGAGGTCGGAAATCCTGTCACCGCATCTTCAACGACTAAACCTGTTCATACATACGAGCGAACTCGACGGAGTAACGCTGCGACTGATTCGAGTGGGAGGAAGGTTGCTCAACGCAGAGATTCCGTATGACGCCAAATTTCCTCTGCTGCTGTCGCAAAAGTCGCAGTTCGTGACGCTTTATGCAGGCGCCAAAGTCATGGTTTCGTTGCTAAGGCAGCAGATATGGCTAATCAATGCTCGAGAAGCATGTACAAGGATCCTGAGAAATTGTGTGCACTGCTTCCGATACAAGCCAGTCCTACAGGGACAGATCATGGGAACCCTGCCAGCTGATAGAGTGCGAAGAGCTCGGCCCTTTTTGATTTGTGGGGTAGATTTCTGCGGCATATTCTACGTGTCTCTCAAGATTCGCGGCAGGCCCCCTATTAAGACATATGTAGCCGTCTTCGTCTGCTTTGTATCTGTTTTGTATCTTTGTATCTGTTCACCTGGAGCTTGTAGCAGATTTGTCCACTGATAGTTTTTTATCTGTTTTTAAAAGGTTCATCGGGAGAAGAGGCCTTCCGGAGAAGGTGTACAGCGACAACGCCACCAACTTCGTGGGCGCGAGCAAGGTGCTGAACGAGCTGCATCAAGCGTACCAGAGGGACCAGGACCGGCTCAAGGCGTACGCAGCGCGCCAAGGCGTCGAGTGGTGTTTCATACCACCGAGAGCATGCGTTGGTTTCCATAGAACTAGTTCCTAAGATTTTTCTCCATTTCCCTTGCCATTTACGACCGCTCTTTGATGTAAGCCTGCACGCAGTCATTATAATTTCTGTTTGGGTCACTCTGGTGTAATGGGTTTGTCGTGATGTGTTATGAGACGACTTGCTCGTAAATTCGAATTGCAAAGACCATAAAATACCATGGGGTCATCGCGCAAAAAGAGATTTTTCCCCACGAATCTGCTGGTTATACCCGATACTCAAAATGAGTATTGGGGTATATTAGATTTGTGGTAAAAGTGGATGTGTGTAACGTCCAGAAGGAATCGTTTCCGACCCCATAAAGTATATATATTCTTGATCAGCATCAATAGCCGAGTCGATTGAGCCCTGTCTGTCTGTCCGTCCGTCCGTCTGTCCGTCCCCTTCAGCGCCTAGTGATCAAAGACTATAAGAGCTAGAGCAACGATGTTTTGGATCCAGACTTCTGTGATATGTCACTGCTACAAAAATATTTCAAAACATCGCCCCGCCCATTTCCGCCCCCACAAAAGACGAAAATCTGTGGCATCCACAATTTTAAAGATATGAGAAAACCAAAAACGTAGAATTGTAGAGAATGACCATATCTTTAAGACTGCGGAATCTGAATTGGATCGTATCGTTATTATAGCCAGCATCAAGAAAACAATTTCATTTTTTCTCGCCCTGTCTCACTCTAACACACACGTAGCATAGGCGGCTTTGCTTAGAGTAAAACATTAGCGCCTAGATCTCAGAGACTACAAAAGCTAGCGCAACCAAATTTGGTATCCACCCTCCTAATATATCGGACCGAGACGAGTTTGTTTCAAAATTTCGCCACACCCCCTTCCGCCCCCGCAAAGGACGAAAATCTGGGGATATTCAAAAATCTCAGAGACTATTAAGGCTAGAGTAACCAAATTTGGTATACGCACTCCTGTTAGATCTTACTATAAAACGTGTATCTCAAAATTTCGCCCCACCCCCTTCCGCCCACACAAAGGACGAAAATCTGTTGCATCCACAATATTGCACATTCGAGAAAACTAAAAACGCAGAATCATAGATAATGACCATATCTATCAGATTGCTGAATCTGGATCAGATCAGTTGCGAGTTGCTGCGGACACCGCAACTCTACGGTTATACCCGATACTAAGTCAGTATGGCTCTCCTCCGGCAGACGCCGCTAATATTAAACGACACGACAAAGAGTGCGTGCGAGAGAAACAGAAAATCAGTCTGAGGGTGACGTCGGGCGCTGCGTAGCCACTGCAAATTGATTTGTTCCTATTGGCTATAAAAATGATCTGATCTGATCCAGATTCGGCAATCTGATAGATATGGTCATTATCTATGATTCTGCGTTTTTAGTTTTCTCAAATGTGCAATATTGTGGATGCAACAGATTTTCGTTTTTTGTGTGGGCGGAAGGGGGTGGGGAGAAATTTTGAGATACACGTTTTATAGTAAAATCTAACAGGAGTGCGGATACCAAATTTGGTTACTCTAGCCTTAATAGTCTCTGAGATTTTTGAATATCCCCAGATTTTCGTCCTTTGCGGGGGCGGAAGGGGTGTGGCGAAATTTTGAAACAAACTCGTCTCGGTCCGATATATTAGGAGTGTGGATACCAAATTTGGTTGCCCTAGCTCTTATAGTCTTTGAGCACTAGGCGCTGAAGGGGACGGACAGACAGACGGACGGACGGACGGACGGACGGACGGACAGACAGACAGGGCTCAATCGGCTCGGCTATTGATGCTGATCAAGAATATATATACTTTATGGGGTCGGAAATGATTCCTTCTGGACGTTACACACATCCACTTTTACCACAAATCTAATATACCCCAATACTCATTTTGAGTATCGGGTATAAAAATCCCAGCGAAACAGTACATGACGCGCGATTGAGTTTCACATTGTCAAGTGATTTACAATTCGTTCGCCTCAATTGAATGAGCGCCATTTGGCAGCCCCGGTGGCTGATGTTGCTACTGCGTGTTGTTGCCTCATGGTCGGTGAACTGGCAGCATCATTGAGAATTTATGTGCGCCATCGATCAAGTCGGAGTCAAGCCACAGCCAAGCGAGGCTCCAGGCTTCAAAATGCATCTGCGTTTGTCGCAAATTACGAAATATTCAAGTTTTATATTGCATCTAGTTGCTGCTGCTGCTGTTGACACACATACTGACTGACTGACTGGCTGGCTGGTTTGGGGATTGGTTTTGTGCGGAAATGTGTGCGCCATGACGACGATCTTGTTGAGATCGATGATGATGATTCTGTTGGTGGCTGCTGATGAGTAAGCGCCTGCAATTGATTGCCAAAACAACCACGACTCATGCACCTCTGATTTGTTTTCAAACTTATCGATTCAGATATCGAGGGGATTGGGAAAATCGATAATTAAATCGAAAGAACATCTTGTTGAACAATCAACTTTAGCTTGCAAGGCGTCTGCACATAATACCCCGTAGTCATCATATGATGACATCGATAAATCTCCCTATATTCATCGAAATCTGTGTTGGACATCGATCTCTAACAGCATAAGTTCCATTTCACTTAAATCCCCATCAAGTACATCCAATATTTATGTGTGATTTTGGCCCTGGCAGCCCCCTTGTTGACTGTTGCTGTTGTGTAGGTGGCCCAAACTGGCTCCATCCCAGTGCTGCTCCATCCACTGGCCGTTCAGCCAACTCACGGCCTTGCAGCTGACGAACTGTAGCAGCAGATACAGCAACAATGGCAGATATAGATACAGCAACAACATTGTTATGTATGTCAGTCAGCCAAGAGAAGGCAATCGGGTTGCCTTAAAAGGCGGCGCCGCGTTTGCCAAATATTTTTAGGTAGATCTTGCGTAGCTCGTAGCGTGTCAAGACTGTAGCACTGCGCTGCTGCTGGTGGTGGTGCTGCTGTGTGGGACGTCGAGTCGGCTCAATGAATCGATCGAGCCAACCAAAACGCCCAAATGAAAACAAACTCTGGCCGGGGGTCACCTTCAGCAGCCAAGCGGCGGTACGTGGGCGGCGCTGTCTCGATGACTTTGAGGTGCCCACAGTCCTCAGTCCACAGTCGACAGGGTACGCCTACAGTTTTGCTCCAACTACTCAATCAATGAATACGTAGAATGACGAAACGCATTACCATTGCACACCTCACTCACCTGGAAGTGCAATATGATCGTCCAGATCAGGCCGAGAGTCAGCTTCGGGTTGCCGTCCACAATGTCCTCGGCGCGTATGTTGACCAGCTTGATCTTCTTGTAGCGCAGAAAATCCAGGGCCATTTGTGCGTTCTGCAGCATATGGAAACGCATCTTACCTTTCTCACGTGGCTAAACGGGAAAGAGACAGAGAGAGTGTCATGGAAGGTGGTTGAGCGAGAGCGTGACAAAAGTGAATTGAAAACAAATGAATGGATGTATGACCACTCACCAGGTGTTCGCCAGATAGCACCTCCAGGAGTGAAAGTAAATTGTGACCATCGCGCAGATCTTCAAACAAGTCCACCACACGACGATTGGCCTGCGGGCGTGGGTTCGGGTGCGGGTGCGCGGGTGTGAAAGGAATAATAAAATAATGGTACATACGTAAGTAAAAGTTAAATGCGAAAATTGCCAATCAATTTAAGAGGAGCTACACAACAAACATGCAAACAAACTCAAATCTCAGTCGATTGAACAACAAAATAAACAGCAAAATAAGTGCAAGAATAATTCAACATCTTTCAGGTAATCAAAAGGCAAGAAACAAAAACCATTCAAGTTCTCACTGACACATAGAAGAGGTATACCATTTCACTTACAGCCTGAGAACAACAGGGTATGCCATTTGTGGTAACACACACATGTAGCATAGTGTAGGTCTAAAAAAATTATTATTTCGCATCAGATCAAGGATTCTTTAAGTGTTGCAAAGCGAAACTGAAATGTTTAAACTAGTGTTGGACAATACCTTGGCATACTTCCAATGCTGCTGGAAAGGAATTTGGAATGGATTCAGATTTGAAAAAAGCTCTTAGTTTCAGTTGGGGTTGGATGTTTTTTGAGAGATAATTCAACCATTTACTCACCTTTTTCAGATGTTTGTTAACCCATTTCGTGAATGTCTTCTTCTGAATGGCATCGCGCTCGTCTAAAGCAAAATTAGTGCAAAGGAAAAAAGAAAAGATCGCATTAAAATATCATTTGACAGAGCCAATTTTGGTTAGTACTCATAAAATCATGCAATGTTCGGGAGAGTTTGTGCCGAAAGAAGACTCTATGGGGTATGGCATCATCGCTGATTGAGAAATTAATAAATTATGTAAAATGTTCGATTTTCGAACGCCTACCAATCAGCGGAGCATAACTAATTTAAGCAAACAATTTTTTTTATATTTTATAGATTTTCGAGGGTGTATTCTCTCTTTTTCTATATTTTTGTTTATTGTGCGGGTGCGGGCCTAAGGCTTTAATTAATTTTGATTTGTGTGTTCTTTCGTAGGAATAGCCAATCTATAGATAAGCTAATGCTCATGTTCTTCTTTACCTTCGGCACAAAAGTCCCGAACATGTTGCAGGTTGTTAAACGGTTAAACGATTAAACGGCTTGTGCGGCAATCAGTGGGGTAACAAACGCTGCTTTGGGCTGATAGCTCCACCAGACAACATCCATGCAGGGTCTTTTGTACAAGAGTACCTGTATAATATATATATTTGTGAGGTATATCCCACCCGATCAAACGTTATCTAATCACAGGCCCAACTGTAGAACAAAGGAAATGCCAGAACTACTCTGGCGATCCGCAAAAAAAGTTTAACGTCGATTCGCAATCGAATCGAATGGAAAGGTCTCCCCTTCAGTAAAATTGTAAAAGTATTAACCCTTTCAATAAACCCGATAAACTGAAGTGCCATACAAATAAAACAATAAACAGGGAAATGGAATGAGGTGGAGGATAAAAAAGAAAAGAGGATACAAAAGCTACTCAACTCGGAGAGACAGAGCAGAAGCTCAAAAGCAAAACAAAACGCCGAAATATAAAAACAACAAGAGGGAAAGAGAGAGAGAGAGAGAGAGAGAATCAGTGGGCGAGACCGAGCGCGATTAAATGAGTGAAACAACCTGTTTGACTGTCTTTTACTCTCTTTAACACTCTCTTTCTCTCTCGCCCTCTCTGAATATGAAAAGGTTCGAAGCTGAAATGCCCTTGAAACAGTATCAGAGAACCAGAAAAGGGATTATTATTAAGCTTTATAATGGTATTGTAGTACCCTGCTATCATCATGGGAAATAAATACATACATAATAGCTAATGCAATTATCGGCCAACATTTAATACATTAAATCGTAGCAAATTTGTACTTGTAATCGTCCAATTGATAAGAACAAATCAAAATATAGGTAGTAGTACATCACGATGTACTACGTGATGGATCGAATATTTAAGATTGATGGAAACTGAACAATGCCACATCACAGTATAATCATAGTTCGACTCTTCAGATCACAATCAAAAGAGGTACTAATAGATCAACATATTGTATTTCTTGTACGTCAGCCTTAAGATCTCAATGTTAGGACTCTCGTTCTGCTCTTACTTTATAGGCAATATTCGTTCGTACCCTTTTTTGCAAATGGAGATCTCCCTCTCTCTTCCTCGAGTCAGAGAAAAAGAAAGAGAGTTCGACTTTAAACATGTTCCTTCCACCTCTGACTCATTCGATAACAATTTTCCATTCAGGCGCATTCATTCCACCTCCCTTGTCTCTGGGACCTTGCCACCAACCATTCATTAATGGATCTTTTTCTTTTGCTAAAAATCTTTCTGCACGATTGCATTCAAGCTGGAATCGTAATCGGACAGCTCTTTTATCCAATAACAATAATAGCAACAGTGAACAAAAAAAAAACCTTCTTAAATATTCACAGAAAATTGTTGTTTCTGTTTCTGCTGTTTCTGATGTTGTGCAAAGGTGTTCGACTTCACACACATATAGAACGCTATCGGAGTTTCTTCTGTGTTGGTGGGGCGTTTGAAGAGCGCGTGATGATGTCACGTTCTAAGTTGGATTCGTATTCGACGATTAAACGTTCGTCATGTTGTTGTTGTTATACTCTAACTGAGAGTATGATGATTTTTCAGAAATTTTTGCAATAAATAAGAATACATATGGCCGTCAGCCGTCGGGTGCTACAGGGGGATAAAGGGATGTCGGGTCGGCTCGTCACAACTGTAGACTCGGAATGGGGCACAGGCGCCTCGGGTTCATGGCTTGCCCTGGATCCAAGGCGACTGTGCTCCGCGTCATAGGATACAGGTGGGCACGAGCGAACCGGCACCCGCCGTAACTGTACACACCGGCGGAAGTGCGACTATACTCTCCCCGTGAGGGCGGCTGGAAACAGGTCCTGGTACGGTCATGTCTCTGCCAGGATGCTGGCTAATTGTAGTCGGGCGGAGAGAAGAAAACTCTCAGTGAAATAACCCCAATCCAAGGTGACACTGTCATATGCCGAGGGATGCATGGCCGAGGGGGTGCTCGTTCGATTATATGCGGACTCTGGATAACTGCCGACCTCCAGTTTTAATAAGGCTTCCCGGGGCACGCGGGCTATGCCCCGGGCGACTAACCCCTTCCCGCCTACTCGTGGGATCAAATATGCCAAATTTAAATATTAAAACAAAAAACACCGCAAAGGAGCACGGCACTCCTCCTAAAGTGCCGGAGGGAAAAGACCATCCCTCTACAAACGCATCTGGGAAACCAGTGCCCAAAAAGACGGGGAAGGAGACTAAGTCGGTCCACCGTCTCGAGGCAGCAGGCGCTGTGAGGAGAGGACCGAAAATCCAATCGGGCCAATCCACGTCGGGGGCCCCAAGGGCGACCCGGCTACCGGGGGGCGACCATGCATATGGTCGATATGGGCGATATCGCGGCTGGCGGACCCCTTGGGACCGGGAACCCCTTGACAACCCCGGCAGGCGGCGCCTCTGCCTCGAAAGATAGGCCCAAGTTCCAAGACAAAAGACGTGCGGCCTTCATCCTGGGCAACGACGACCCGGTGTTCCTGGCGTCTGCCCAGGGAATCGAATCGCGGCGATGGGCCAAGACAGTCCTGCCCGACTACCAGCCAGCCAAAGCTGGCAAGGCCACAGCCAAGGCCCCAAGCAAGCGGCAACGCTCGGCGGAGGACACCGCCACACAAGTCCAACAGGCCAAGAGGACGAAGACACTGAGCAACCGCTCGTTTGCCGAGGTGGCGAGTGGAAAAACCCTGATTGGAGTCCTAGACAGGGTCTCTAAAGACGGGCAGATTCCTAGGGACAAGTGGCACCTCGTGGAAAACGAGCTCCAAGACCGTTTCCTCCAGGAGTTGGAGGAGAATGGAGGACCACCGCCGAAGTGTGAGGACGCCGGGTGGCACCAAGGCAGGGTGAAAGCCATCGCCTGCGCGAAGGCGGTGGCATCGCTCAAGGAGGTCTACCCAGGAGCCCAGCTGGAGGTCGTGAAGTGGGAGGACATCCCCAGCAAGCCGAGGGCCAGAGCGTGGGTCTCGGGAAAGCCTGCAGAGCCGGATAAGGTGCTCCGGATTCTGCAGGTCTGCAACCCCCACCTTCCCACAGCCGATTGGAAGGTGGCCAAGGTAGAGGAGAGCAACGGGCAGAGGCGCCAAATCATCCTCGTCCTGAACGAGGAGTCGGTCAGACTTCTCCACGACACGGAGGGCGCTGTGGACTACGGCTACAAGAAGGTAGTCGTAGTACCGTACAAGTCCGACTCCAAAGGCATGCAACCGACGGTCGAGCCAGACCTGGAGCCCCCGGAGATCCCTAGCATGGAGATCAAGCCTGCGGTGTCAGACGTGGCATCAGTGGTGTCGGATGACATCCTAGATGGTTACGTGTCAGACGTGAGCGATCTCACTAGGGATCTCAAGCACATCGGGGTCGCGGAGGAGTTGGACTCTTCGGAGAGCGACCACGACAGGACAATGGTGGAGTTGAACCTCAGGAATGTCACTTTACTCCTGCAGATAAACCTCCACCATTGTAAGGCAGCATGCGCTGCTCTCTTGCTCCACCTAGCCGAGGGTGGAGCCGACATAGTCCTCATTCAGGATTCCTGGATCCTCAGAAACAGGGTATCTGGTCTGAGGACTCCTGACTATAAGCTATACGTAGCTGACTCCGCAGGTAAAACTCGCAATGAAGACCAAACAGCAGTGAACCTCGAAGGCCAGGGGTGCTCACTGAAAATCTGCTCCACGTACATGGGTCACGACCAACCAGACCCCCCTCCACAGGCGCTCAGGGCGCTAATCACTGACTGCGAGGCCAAGGACACCGGCCTAATCGTAGGGTGCGACGCCAATGCACACCACTGCCAGTGGGAAGCACTGACACCAACGAAAGGGGTGAGTTTCTTTTCAACTATTTACTGACCACTCAGATGGTTCTTTTAAATAGGGGGAGTGATCCCACCTTCATTATTAAAAACCGCAAGGAGGTCCTGGACCTCACACTTTTCTCTCATGAGTTACACGGGAACATCGTATCCTGGAGGGTCCTGGAAGAGCACTCCTTCTCGGACCACAGGTACGTGGAAACCGTATTCTCTTTTTCACTACCGAGACCAGCTCAATTTCGGAACCTTAGGCGGACAAACTGGGCTCGGTACTCAGACCACCTCTGTCGTGTTCTCCCTGAGACTCCACCTGAGGAGGAGATCTCCAGGGAAGCCACGACTCATCTTGTTAAACTATTTACCGACGCCTGCAATGAGGCGCTCGATAAATCCTGCCCCTCTAGCAAGAGCAGAGGCCGGAAGAAACCTGAATGGTGGAATCCGAAACTGAGGGAACTCCGGAAAGCCTCCCGAAGACTCTTCAATAAAGCTAAGGCTGAAAACGCTGAGCAGAACTGGGCCGATTACAAGGCCAGTCTGTCAGTTTACAATAAAGAACTGCGGAAAGCCAAACGCGCCTCATGGCGTAAGTTCTGTAGCGACATTGAGAATAACTCGGAAGCCTCGCGCTTGCGCAAAGTTCTCTCGAAGACTACACCCACTCTGGGCTACCTGAAGAACGCCGACCAATCATGGACAACGTCCAGCAATGAGTCGCTAAATCTTCTCCTTAACACCCACTTTCCCGGCTGCGATGAAAACAGACCACACTACATCGCGGCTCCCTCCGTTGCCTCAAGTGTTATCATGAACCTGCTAAGCCAGGAGAACATTTCCTGGGCAATAAAAGGCTTCAAACCATACAAGTCTGCGGGACCAGATGGCGTCATCCCTGCCCAACTGATTCACGCTGGACAAAAAGCCACTAATTGGCTCAAAAGGATATATGAGGGAATCTTTTCCCATGGATATATCCCGGAAACCTGGCTTCATACCAAAGTCGTCTTCATCCCCAAGGCAGGCAAGCCCTCGCACACTGCCCCCAAAGATTTAAGACCCCATAAGTCTATCGTCCTTCCTTCTGAAGACGATGGAACGGCTCTTGGGGATGCATCTCACGGTAAATATTCCGCCTAGTCTATTCTCAGACTCCCAGCATGCCTATCGGAAAGGAAGATCCACCGAAACGGCCCTACACACGATCACATCGATCATAGAAGCGTCCCTCAACTGTAAGGAGTACACCCTGGTAGCCTTCCTCGACATAGAAGGCGCCTTTAATAACATCCTCCCGACCGCCATCACGGGTGCACTGACGGACCTGGGGGTTGACTCCCGGACGGTGAGCCTGATCGAACAGATGCTACAATGCAGGACGGTTGAGGCATCACTGGGGACGTCAACGTCCACCAGATTTGTCAGTAGAGGCACCCCGCAGGGCGGAGTCCTCTCGCCCCTCCTATGGAACGTGGCAGTGAACGAACTGCTGCGGGAGATAGAGGGGGGTGGCTGCAGCGTGGTGGCGTATGCGGACGATGTTGCTATAGCATTCTCGAGTAAATTCCCGCAGACGCTGTGTGAGTGCCTGACAAGCACACTCATGAAGATGTCAAAATGGGCAGACAAATGCGGTCTAGGCGTCAACCCGTCTAAAACGGAACTGGTGCTCTTCACTAGGAAGTACGAAGTTCCGGCACTGATTCCCCCAAGACTATGTGGGGAAGCGCAAATCTTCAGCAACAACGCCAAGTATCTTGGTCTAATCCTCGATAGAAAGCTCGATTGGAAATTGAGCATAGAGGATAGAGTAAAGAAAGCCACAGTAGCCCTCTATACTTGCAGGAAAGCCATCGGACTAAGATGGGGAATGACCCCCTATACAGTTCGGTGGCTTTACACCACCATCATACGACCGATCATGCTCTATGGAGCGGTAGTATGGTGGCCAGCCTTAGACAAAAGGACATGCCTCAATAAACTCAGCAGAGTTCAACGCATGGCAGAGCTATGCATAACTGGCGGGCTACGCACTACTCCAGGGGAAGTCCTGGATACTGTGCTGGACCTCCTCCCCATAGATCTCATGGGAAAGAAAGTGGCAACACTTTCCGCACTCAGAATGAGAGAAGCCAGACTGTGGAAAGCGTCCGCGGTTGGGCACTCGGGAATCCTGACGAGACACCCGCAATTACCAGAGAGGACAGATTATTTTGTCCCTAGTGATCACCTCTCGACGCCTTTCCAGGTATCAGTCCCACTTAGCTCCCAAATGCGGTTCACTTCTACACTGATAGCTCAAAGTTAGACGGCCGCGTGGGAGGCGGAGTCTACTGCAGCGAGCTGAACATCAGTCATTGCTTCAGGCTCCCGGACCACTGCAGTGTGTTCCAAGCGGAGGTTGTAGGCATCAAGGAGGCCCTTTCCATCGTCTCCAAACTACTTCTAGACACGCACTTAGTGTTCGTTTTCTCGGACAGCCAAGCAGCTATTAAAGCTCTAGGCTCAATATCATCGAACTCAGCGACTGTAAATGACTGCCGCGGGTCTCTGCACGAGATCGCAGATCAGTTAGACCTCTTCCTTATATGGGTCCCAGGCCACAGGGACATCGAGGGGAACGACGCCGCCGACGAGTTAGCAAGGCAGGGTACTACAATTCCTCTCCTTATGGAGAGGAAGCAGGTAGCGATGCCTCTGGCTACGTGCAGGCTCCTCACGCACGAATTGTTCGAGCAAAATGCCAATAGGAGATGGCAGCAAACCGTTTCCTGAAAGGAATTGCCCGGCCCGTGGAAATCGTCGTCTTCGTATTCTCGGGGCCGCTTTCCTCATTTCGGACCTGTCCGAAATCAAACCGGGGACCTTGTCCAGATTCATCCAAGCCTCCGGATGGGACTGCCCTTAATTTGCAACAGCCTGATTCTCCACGGTTCTTAGGCACTGGGAAGGGGCACACGCCCATGCGGCACCACAACGGACCTTCTACAGGTCCAAGTGAGCTTGGGAGGGTTTCATCACTCCCCCAGGCTACCGCCTGAACCTAACCTAACCTAAGAATACATATTTATATGTCTTTCTCAATGGTATGAGGATAGGATGGGAAAGTGTTCTGCTGCTGCTCTGCCGTACACGTACGGTGTAAAACCGTGTTCGGCACCAATACAATACCATTTTTCCGTTGTCTGCCTGGGTTGACTACGCACACAACTAATCAGATAAATTTCATAGTATTTGTGGGGAACACTGCTGTAAACCTGATAGTATAAAGCCATAAATATTGCCAGAATCTGTCTTTCCTTCCGGCATAACTCAATCAGATTTCCATTCATATCAGACTAATCTTTCATTGATTCTTAGAAATCGTCTGATCATAGAATAGGGTAACTGAAGATACGGCCACCCAAGCAAACTCCCCTCTCTCTCTCTCTCTGTCTCGCTTTTGGTTGTTGCAGGAAACATTAAGAGTAGCTTATTTGATCTTTGTTAATGTTTATTTTTACATTTAGTCATTGTCATTGATTAGCACTCTTAAAGATACATATGCCATACGCACACACAATGCACAATAAAATGGTATTTTTTCAGTGAAGGACGTTCGTTTGTTGTTTTGACCATTCGCAATCGCTGTTGATAAGAAACACACCGATTCCAAACGATTTGCCCGATATAAACTATGAACTCAGAAACAGACTGACAGAAATAGTTATGAGGGAATGAAGGAATGCACCGCTAAAGAGGAATGCTCCTGAATGTCCAAATCGACTCCGTAGAACGTTTGAGAGAAGTCTGTCGTAGAAGGGAGGGTTTTCTCGACGACGTTAGGCGGAGTCATGGGTACCAGAAATTGATTCCTTTCCGGAAACAGGTTGCGGAATTGGTAGAGGAAGCCCAATTAGAGGAGGCCTCCGAATTCTCGGATGTAGAAGAAGAGGACGAGGTGGCAGCCATGGCACTGATTTGCTGGAACTGCCGAAAGGAGGGGCATCGCTACCACGATTGCGATAGCAATCTTTGGGTGCGGAGCACCTAATAAATATAAGCCGTCGTGTAGCAAATGCCAAAAAAACGGCAAAGTGAACACCCAGCCTCGCCAGCCGGTCAGTGTTCAGCGCAAGCAGTCGAGTGCAGAGGCGAAATCCCAGTAGGGATACTTAAAACTACCGCCCAGCTTCCGTCTGAGAAATCAGAATCCGACATACACCAAGCTTTAGTCTGGCCACAACTAGTCCATGCCAGATCCCATTCGCTTTTCACCAACGACCAACCCAGTAATAAGTCCCTCACAAGAAGTGCAAGAAGGATGAGAGCGTTCCGGCAGGCGGCGAAAGCGATAAATTGCATTCGTTACAAGCAGAAGGACAAGCGTCAATATGCGGAAGTTCGCCTGTTGGATCAAACGGTCCTTGGTCTATTGGACACCGGAGCAGCTATGAGTGTTATAGGCGGAAAGTTAGCAGAACGCGTAATCCAAAGCCGAATTCCTTTTAAGAGAAGAGTTGTAAATGCTTCCACTGCGGATGGACGGAGGCAAGAGGTAGTGGGACGACTGCGGACACCGGTGCAGTATAAGGGTGCAGTGAAGGACCTTGAGCTGCACATTATTCCATCGCTCAGCCAGGACTTGTATTTAGGGATCGACTTTTGGTCAAGTTTCGATTTATTACCACCCAGCATGTCGCTGGCAGAGATAGTTCATGAACCGCAGAACCTCAGCCGAGGGGAAATGGACCAGTTGCAAGCGACCATCAATTTATATAGACGGCTCTGCTTTCGCATTCAATTGATGTAGGTGATGCAAAAGCCGTGAAGCAGAGACACTTCCCTGTATCTCCTTCGGTATAGAAATTGTTATATGCGAAGATAGATCGGATGCTCAGCTTAGGGGTGATAGAGGAATCCGATAGTGCGTGGTCATCACCGGTAGTATTGGTGCAGAAGCCAGGAAAGGTGAGGCTATGTTTAGATAGTAGGAAAGTTAACGCGGTGACCAAAAAAGACGCGTATCCGTTACCACAAATTGATGGGATTCTAGGACGTCTTCCTAAGGCGTTGTTTATTTCGAGCCTGGATCTTAAGGATGCCTATTGGCAAGTTCCCTTAAAGCCGAGCTCACGCGATAAAACAAAGCCCAAAAGAATTATTCGGTCACAGAACAAGAATGTCTGGCCGCAATAGTTTGCATAAATAGGTTCAGAGCTTATATCGAGGGGCATGAATTTACTGTAATCACTGATCACGCCTCTTTAAAGTGGCTCATGTCACAAACTGACTTACACTCACGTCTAGCCCGATGGGCATTAAAGCTGCAGAGTTTCTCGTTTAAAATCGAGCATCGT
This sequence comes from Drosophila miranda, assembly GCF_003369915.1. Lineage (NCBI taxonomy): Eukaryota > Metazoa > Arthropoda > Insecta > Diptera > Drosophilidae > Drosophila > Drosophila miranda. Next base: position 36,167,396 of record NW_022881603.1, read on the forward strand.
AGCGGCAGGCTTAATGTGGTTCCGGATGCTCTTTCTCGCGTAAATGAGGAGGAAGTGGCGACTCTAGACGCGAGCAATGGGTTGTTGGTGGATTTGGAATCGCCAGAATTCAAGGCAGAAGATTACGTGGAGATCGTAGAAAGGGTTAGGGCCAATATTGATAAGTTGCCAGATAAGTTGTAGATAACTTGTTGTATCGTAGGTCAGATCACGCAACAGGAGAGGTGCTACATGATGGAAACTCTGGATTCCTCAAGGGTTAGTGGTTGACGTTTTGCGTAACGCGCACGACAATCCACTGGCTTCCCATGGAGGCATTCACAAAACCCTAGAAAGGATACGGCGGTATTATTACTGGCCTGGTTTGGTTGCCGATGTGAAGAAGTATATCCAGGCTTGTGATGTCTGCAAGACTACCAGGCCCCCAATACAATCCAGAGACCGAAGATTGGAATTGCGCCCGAGTCACAACGTTTCTTCCAGAAATTATATGTAGATTTCCTGGGGCCATATCCCCGTTCAAGAAGTGGACATATAGGCATCTTTATCGTCCTCGATCACTATTCTAAATATGTGTTTCTTAAGGCAGTGAAGAAGTTGACCGCGGACGTGGTAGTCAAATACATGCAGCAAGATCTTTTTCATGCTTTCGGGGTTCCGGAGACAATAGTATCCGACAATGGCACACAATTTAAGTCTGAGGCATTCCAAAAGCTACTCCGGGAATATAAAGTTTCGCACACTCTCACGGCCCTGTACGCACCCCAAGCTAATGCTTCCGAACGTGTAAATCGCTCGGTGATTGCAGCAATCTGATCTTATGTGCGCGAGGATCAGAAGGACTGGGACGAGCACCTCAGCAGCACTTGCTGCGCATTGCGTTCGGCGGTGCATGCAAGTCTGAATGCAACTCCTTATTATATGGTGTTCGGACAGCATTTCATCACTTCCGGGGCAACATACAAGCTTCTGAGAGCATTGCGGGTGATGGACGACAGGTCAGCAGTTTTCTCGCGGGAGGATGCATTAGACTTGGTTCGAAGCAAGGCTCTAGAAGTCATGAAAAAACAGAACGATAAGAATGAACGGCAGTATAACTTACGGTCGAGAGACATATCCTACAATGTCGGCCAGGAGGTGTTCCGAAGAAATTTCAGGCAGAGGAATTTTCAGTCAGGGTACAGCGCGAAGTTGGGTCCGGCCTTTCTGAAGGCCAGGGTCAAAAAAAAGATAGGGCAGGCCTACTATGAGTTAGAGGATTTGCAGGGTCGTTACGTAGGACGGTTTCACGCGAAAGATCTTCGTCAGTAAACCAACTGCTTCAAGCTGTCCTGTTATCATTCTTGGGAGTGTAACCCCCAAGCCTGATCTTTCGGGGGGGCTTTTGTAGCGCTTGTAGCAGGGAATGCTGAGTTTTCCCTCGTGAAAGTCAATTGAGTCGGTTGCGTATCGGTCCGACGGAAAGGAAAAACCAAGAATTTAGTGAAAACAAAAACTCTAGGGAATCTAAATATCTAAATCCAAGATTCGACTGCGAGATTCTTGGTTGAAGGCGAGTGGGCTATTCAGTCGTCAGAAGCCGTATAGCGCTGAGTCCGGTTGGGGTAAGTGCTGCGGGAAGAGAAGAGAAGGGCTTAAGGAGAATAAAGAGTTGTCCCATTTGTAGTCTTGGCGCTTAGTAAATCGAGTTAAGCAGTGCGGATTCGATCGTCCCAGGAAGCCAGCCAGCAAACAACAGCAGCCGCAAGCCTAACAAACCTTTGGGATTGTCTGGAAAGCGCTCAGTCATCGGAGAAGCGAGCGTGGGAGCAGAGGGAGAAGACATTTGGGGAGCGCTCGGTCCCCCCAAGCGGCTAGCACTTTAGTAGTCGAGCGCGACGCGGCAGATAAGGAGGGCCCGTCCCTTGGTCGCGAGCAGATCGGCGGAGAGAAAGTGTTAATCTAGCACCGTCGGAGATTGGCCGTTTGGCCTTTTTCTTTGCTTTCGCGTACCTTTCACCTGCAGAAGCAGGGGAAAGAATTTGAGCTGTTCCCGTTCGCCCAGGAGGTGGAAAGGAAACATAGATAACAGTCGGGAGAAAGAGAATAGAAAAAAAAGATGAAGCAACGGATTGACGGAGTAATTGTATTCGTGTTTGTAAATGTGTAATTAATTATGATTTCTGTGCGGAGTTAATTAGGAGAGATTTAGATTTGATTCCGGTAGTGGCTTCTCGTGACTCTCGCCGATCTGCAAATATGATTTCCCCCAACCTTGTGCCCATTTAAGTGTTCTTCCACCACAGCAGCTTTAGGTATTCATCGAGGAAAGCGCTTTCGCCGATGGAGCCATAAACTGGAGAAAAGGTATGAGTGGACTTAAATTCTGTTATTAATAAATTACAACTTGAAACAAGGGAACTAGGGCCGGTCGGTGAGTGAGAGGGAGAAGTGCCCACTCGAATTGGTTTCGTAACATTACGGAGTCAGCAAGCAAGTTAGATTGTCTATTTCGGACTTATTTAGTATATCGTTTGTATGACACATAGCCAAGTATTTGTAGGAATTTTATACATATATTTCATTTAGCTACTCTTTTAATGTGGGTGATTATATTATGGAATTTGCGGGTAATGTTATTGTTTTAGCCAGAGTGAATAAACTTTATAATGTATTAATCTACCGCTTTGCTTTCGCTGGCAAATTCCCCATGTAGGACGCCCCGGACAAAGGGGCCATTCCGTCATTAAATCGAACGGTTTGGAATGGCCATGGTAGGGTGGGCGACACGACCTCGACAACACCAGAGGCGGAGTTGAGATACCTTTCCAGCACACATCCACAATTCTATTCAGGGATAAACAGTGTCTCCCGGTTAAGCATTTTCGTCGTGACACGCTACTTCATTCGCGGTATAATGCGTATAGGCCACCAGCAGGAGGGGGGCAAGAACATCACTCCAATAGCCGACGAGCAGAGGCCGGAAACTCAAAGCGTGTGCTTCTCTTCGCTGAATAACAGCTAGCCTGGCAGGATTTATATACACAGACGTGCGTAGATGACACGTTACAGTGTTAAATTTGCCGATGTTTGCTAAATTCCTTCTCAACTTCTTCTTTTTGCCACTCATTTGCACTGTCACCGCGTTTTCTTACACAATTTCTTCTTATTTTACACATTTTGCCCTCATTCGTGACTCATAAAAAGGTGCAGCAGCTCGAAAAGGGCAAACCAGAAGTGCAGTGCGAGAGAGCACGAGAGAGAGCGCATGTCAGGTTTCCGCTGACAGAAGGCAGAAGGAGAGAAACCCTTGTCCTTGTTGTTTTCCGTCCACTAGTTTTTTCTCCACTATGTTAATTTTCACAATTCACTGTAATGTGTGTACATATAAGCATTTCCACATTTTCGCATTTCGCTTTTCATTTGTTATTGCACTTTACTATGTTTCTTTCATCACGCAAACGCTTATAGCAATAATTTATGGCAATTTATTTTGTGCCTGCTTTCATATTCAGTTTGAATGAACTGCACTTTTTTCGCGGTTCTCTTTGGTTTACCCACTTTACATTATTCGCATGGCTGTTGCTGTTGGACCTCTTGCAAACCGTTACACTTGTGCAATTTACCAAAAGAACAAGCAGCAGCAACAAAAAATAACGGTAGCAAGAGCGGCACCCCGATTTAATGACCCGTCTACACTCACACCAACACGACACGGAGTCACACACACTAACCACTAACTAACACCAACTCAAGCTGCAAGTGCAACGGGCGCAACGACAACAATATTCACGTGCTCAAGAGGCCAAAAATGATTTCGTCCGGCTCGGCTCGGTACGTTGTGGCGGCGATAACGAACAAAAACAAACAAACGAAACGTACTTCGTGTACGAGTGGTTTTTGGGTTTCGTTTTATTTGTACAGTATTAATTTGGCTAAGATCGTGTTGGCTAGCTAAAACCATAAATTAGGCCAAAAACATAACAATATCCCATAACTAATCATCTGATTAAACTCTTATCTATTATATTTGCCTTTTTGGGTCTACGGCCGTTCTTTCAAATCGCCCCGAAATGCCTGAGGAAAAAAGGTATGGACAACAGGCAAAACGGCCCAGAAAACGCAAGGCTTGCAAGGTAAAATCAACCCCTTTGCCCAATATATCTTGAAGAGACTTGAGGCTTTTTCGTCGAGGTGAGGTTTCTATGAACCTAGCAATGTGCCTTGGCTGTTTTTGCCTGTTGTCCATACCCCTGTCAATGGTCCATTTGAAATTACGCTCTCCCGACTCATATTTTCGTCGTAAGAGAGGAGCAGGAGCGAGCAGCAGTATTACCGTCCGACAGCTTCCGACAGTCCGACGAACTTAGCCCACCTTGAGAGAAACGGCGACAAATAGAACTGGTTGTAAATTATTCTTGTAGATTCATCCTATCCCTCCCTACTATATCTTTCTCCTGAACTACGCTACAATTCTTCAAGAATCATAATTTTCGTGGAGAGTATTCAAGTGTTATGTAATGTAAAGTCATTGTTGCTGGTCAACAGGTATCCGCTATGAGTATGGAGATCTTTATACCCTATTTCATTTAACTACCATCAAAATTTTGTTTTCCAAACTGATTTGAAACATAGCTAATGACTTTGTCTCAGATTGGCTTATTTTAGACATATTTACATATGTTTATTATTTTAATATATTTTATTTTATTATTTTAATATTATCTCTTAGCCACGTCACTTTTGTCCCTACCTAGGTGGCGATAAAAAAATAGGCCCTCCTGGCGAGATGCGTCAAGCTCGTTGGATGGTACGAGCAAATAACACCTTCAAAATTTCAATTTTAAGATCTCTCTCATTGTTCATAGTATCTACCTACAGTGGCGAGCACGTGTGGATACATGTTTATCACTTTTCACTTTAAGCGCCTGTAAAATCTTTAAAAATGAATCAATCCTTGTGATTTTTATACCCGATACTCAAAATGAGTATTGGGGTATATTAGATTTGTGGTAAAAGTGGATGTGTGTAACGTCCAGAAGGAATCGTTTCCGACCCCATAAAGTATATATATTCTTGATCAGCATCAATAGCCGAGTCGATTGAGCCCTGTCTGTCTGTCCGTCCGTCCGTCTGTCCGTCTGTCCGTCCCCTTCAGCGCCTAGTGCTCAAAGACTATAAGAGCTAGAGCGACGATGTTTTGGATCCAGACTTCTGTGATATGTCACTGCTACAAAAATATTTCAAAACTTCGCCCCGCCCACTTCCGCCCCCACAAAAGACGAAAATCTGTGGCATCCACAATTTTAAAGATATGAGAAAACCAAAAACGTAGAGTTGTAGAGAATGACCATATCTTTAAGACTGCGGAATCTGAATTGGGTCGTATTATTATTATAGCCAGCATCAAGAAAACAATTTCATTTTTTCTCTCCCTGTCTCTCTCTAACACACACGTAGCATAGGCGGCTTTGCTTAGAGTAAAACATTAGCGCCTAGATCTCAAAGATTACAAAAGCTAGAGCAACCAAATTTGGTATCTACACTCCTAATATATCGGACCGAGACGAGTTTGTTTCAAAATTTCGCCACACCCCCTTCCGCCCCCGCAAAGGACGAAAATCTGGGGATATTCAAAAATCTCAGAGACTATTAAGCCTAGAGTAACCAAATTTGGTATCCGCACTCCTGTTAGATCTTACTATAAAACGTGTATCTCAAAATTTCGCCCCACCCCCTTCTGCCCACACAAAGGACGAAAATCTGTTGCATCCACAATATTGCACATTCGAGAAAACTAAAAACGCAGAATCATAGATAATGACCATATCTATCAGATTGCTGAATCTGGATCAGATCAGATCATTTTTATAGCCAATAGGAACAAATCAATTTGCACTGGCTACGCAGCGCCCGACGTCACGCTCAGACTGATTTTCTGTCTCTCTCGAGTTATTGGGACGATTTTTCACGAATCTAGCCTTGTGCGTCGGGCTACCGTCTTGCTATAAAGTGATCTCGGATGTGGGGAAGACACATTTCTCTATAAAATTTGACAAAATGGGTTCCTAAATATGAAGATAATACTCTTTCTTCATTATTCCATCGTTTTTTAACCAATTGGAGAACGTTCCACCAAGTGCAGCAGCCCTAAACCGTCAGGCTTCCTCTTCCATGCTTTATTGTTTCCTTAACTTGATGATTTTTCAGCTTTCCACATGAGCGGTATCAGTAGTTTTCATTTCGATTAGACTTAAAACTATTTATTTTGGTATATCTCACCCAATTCACTTCTTAAAATCTTCCGTGGTCCAGTTCCTATGCTCCTCGCTAAATATAAGATGCGCAGCCACTTTTTGTGAGAGAGGGCAGGTTTTCTCTGGCTATCTGCCGGTGTCAGGCCGATCGTACGCAGAGCGTCCACTCATGGAACGTTCTCCAATTGGTTAAAATCGATGGAATAATGAAGAAAGAGTATTATCTTCATATTTAGGAACCCATTTTGTCAAATTTTATAGAGAAATGTGTCTTCCCCACATCCGAGATCACTTTATAGCAAGACGGTAGCCCGACGCACAAGGCTAGATTCGTGAAAAATCGTCCCAATAACTCGAGTTTTCACTTAATCCAGTGGCCTGCTCAGTGGCCCAGATCTAAATCCCATTGAAAATCGATGGGCTCTGTTTAAAAAACACTGGAAAAGTAGGAGTCTGCACCAAAGGGATTGGGAGAGTCTTTGGGAGCGCGAGAGGTCGGAGTGGCGCATGATACCTTGCCAGCACCTACTAAATTTAGTCGAGAGCATGCCAATACTTATTCGGAATATGATAAAAGCTAAGGCCCTTTGGAACAAATATTTTTAAAAAATTATTAAAGTAAAAAAATTTGAAACGTGCAAAAGTGGATACATGCTCTTTTTTTGAAAAAATTAAAATCTCTTAAGGAAAAGGATCTCTTTGAATTGAAATTGTTGTCTTTTTTCATTCTTAATAAATTAATAAATCTTTAAAAAAACGAGGGGGAACGTTGTGAGTTGCTGCGGAGACCACAACTCTACAGTTACTGCCGGTTACGCCAACAGCGGAGCGGCTTCATACATATTTGTCTTATCAGCAAAATCGAGACGGCAAGAGCCGTATGTACATATGTGTATATATATATATGCTTCAAGTGGTCAGCGTGGGAATGCTGACTTAGCTTAGCGCATAAGCGGCGATCATATTGCACGCTCACTTGAAATGGTTTTTTTTGTGTACTGCAACAATGTGTGGCTGATATATTTATTGTTAACCGTTGGGTACAGTGTACACTCAATATATGCACATATTACATCTCCCTCCTTTTGAAAAATAACGTAACTAAATGTATGTAGTTATTTTACTTAAATTTATTTTATATATATAAAAAATTCTTTGATTTGAGGATTTTTATACCCGATACTCAAAATCAGTATTGGGGTATATTAGATTTGTGGTAAAAGTGGATGTTTGTAACGTCCAGAAGGAATCGTTTCCGACCCCATAAAGTATATATATTCTTGATCAGCATCAATAGCCGAGTCGATTGAGCCCTGTCTGTCTGTCCGTCTGTCCGTCCGTCCGTCCGTCCGTCCGTCCGTCCGTCCGTCCGTCCGTCCGTCCGTCCGTCCCCTTCAGCGCCTAGTGCTCAAAGACTATAAGAGCTAGAGCAACGATGTTTTGGATCCAGACTTCTGTGATATGTCACTGCTACAAAAATATTTCAAATCTTCGCCCCGCCCACTTCCGCCCCTACAAAGGACGAAAATCTGTGGCATCCACATTTTTTAAGATACGATAAAACCAAAAACGCAGAATCGGTGAGGATGACCATATCTTCTACAGTGCAAGATCTGAACCAGATCGTATAATGATTATAGCCAGAATCAAGAAAACAATTTCATTCTTTCTCGCTCTGTCTCTCTCTAACACACAGGTTTCATGGTCGGTTTTGCCAATTGCAAAATATGAGTTCATGGATCTCAGAACCTATAAGAGCCAGAGCAACCAAATTTGGTATCCACACTCCTGTGATATCGGACCTTGACCGTTTCGTGTCCAAATTTCGCCACACCCCCTTCCGCCCCCGCAAAGGACGAAAATCTGGGGCATCCACAAATCTCAGAGACTATTAAGGCTAGAGTAACCAAACTTGGCACACAAACTCCTTTAAGATGTCACTATAAAACCTATATCTCAAAATTTCGCCCCACCTTCTTCTGCCCCCACAAAGGACGAAAATCTGTTGCATCCACAATATTGCAGATTCGAGAAAACTAAAAACGCAGAATCATAGATAATGACCATATCTATCAGATTGCTGAATCTGGACCAGATCAGATAATTTTTATAGCCAAAAGGAACAAATCAATTTGCACTGGCTACGCAGCGCCCGACGTCACGCTCAGACTGATTTTCTGTCTCTCTCGCACGCACTCTTTGTCGTGTCGTTTAATATTAGCGGCGTCTGCCGGAGGAGAGCCATACTGACTTAGTATCGGGTATAACCGTAGAGTTGCGGTGTCCGCAGCAACTCACAACGTTCCCCCTCGTTTTTTTTTAAGATTCATTAATTTATTAAGAATGAAAAAAGACAACAATTTCAATTTAAAGAGATCCTTTTCCTTAAGAGATTTTAATTTTTTCAAAAAAAGAGCATTTATCCACTTTTGCACGTTTCAAATTTTTTTACTTTAATAATTTTTTAAAAATATTTGTTCCAAAGGGCCTTAGCTTTTATCATATTCCGAATAAGTATTGGCATGCTCTCGACTAAATTTAGTAGGTGCTGGCAAGGTATCATGCGCCACTCCGACCTCTCGCGCTCCCAAAGACTCTCCCAATCCCTTTGGTGCAGACTCCTACTTTTCCAGTGTTTTAAAAACAGAGCCCATCGATTTTCAATGGGATTTAGATCTGGGCCACTGAGCAGGCCACTGGATTAAGTGAAAACTCGAGTTATTGGGACGATTTTTCACGAATCTAGCCTTGTGCGTCGGGCTACCGTCTTGCTATAAAGTGATCTCGGATGTGGGGAAGACACATTTCTCTATAAAATTTGACAAAATGGGTTCCTAAATATGAAGATAATACTCTTTCTTCATTATTCCATCGTTTTTTAACCAATTGGAGAACGTTCCACCAAGTGCAGCAGCCCTACACCGTCAGGCTTCCTCTTCCATGCTTTATTGTTTCCTTAACTTGATGATTTTTCAGCTTTCCACATGAGCGGTATCAGTAGTTTTCATTTCGATTAGACTTAAAACTATTTATTTTGGTATATCTGACCCAATTAACTTCTTAAAATCTTCCGTGGTCCAGTTCCTATGCTCCTCGCTAAATATAAGATGCGCAGCCACTTTTTGTGAGAGAGGGCAGGTTTTCTCTGGCTATCTGCCGGTGTCAGGCCGATCGTACGCAGAGCGTCCACTCATGGAACGTTCTCCAATTGGTTAAAATCGATGGAATAATGAAGAAAGAGTATTATCTTCATATTTAGGAACCCATTTTCTCAAATTTTATAGAGAAATGTGTCTTCCCCACATCCGAGATCACTTTATAGCAAGACGGTAGCCCGACGCACAAGGCTAGATTCGTGAAAAATCGTCCCAATAACTCGAGTTTTCACTTAATCCAGTGGCCTGCTCAGTGGCCCAGATCTAAATTACATTGAAAATCGATGGGCTCTGTTTAAAAAACACTGGAAAAGTAGGAGTCTGCACCAAAGGGATTGGGAGAGTCTTTGGGAGCGCGAGAGGTCGGAGTGGCGCATGATACCTTGCCAGCACCTACTAAATTTAGTCGAGAGCATGCCAATACTTATTCGGAATATGATAAAAGCTAAGGCCCTTTGGAACAAATATTTTTAAAAAATTATTAAAGTAAAAAAATTTGAAACGTGCAAAAGTGGATACATGCTCTTTTTTTGAAAAAATTAAAATCTCTTAAGGAAAAGGATCTCTTTGAATTGAAATTGTTGTCTTTTTTCATTCTTAATAAATTAATAAATCTTTAAAAAAACGAGGGGGAACGTTGTGAGTTGCTGCGGAGACCACAACTCTACAGTTACTGCCGGTTACGCCAACAGCGGAGCGGCTTCATACATATTTGTCTTATCAGCATAATCGAGACGGCAAGAGCCGTATGTACATATGTGTATATATATATATGCTTCAAGTGGTCAGCGTGGGAATGCTGACTTAGCTTAGCGCATAAGCGGCGATCATATTGCACGCTCACTTGAAATGGTTTTGTTTGTGTACTGCAACAATGTGTTGCTGATATATTTATTGTTAACCGTTGGGTACAGTGTACACTCAATATATGCACATATTACATCTCCCTCCTTTTGAAAAATAACGTAACTAAATGTATGTAGTTATTTTACTTAAATTTATTTTATATATATAAAAAATTCTTTGATTTGAGGATTTTTATACCCGATACTCAAAATCAGTATTGGGGTATATTAGATTTGTGGTAAAAGTGGATGTTTGTAACGTCCAGAAGGAATCGTTTCCGACCCCATAAAGTATATATATTCTTGATCAGCATCAATAGCCGAGTCGATTGAGCCCTGTCTGTCTGTCCGTCTGTCCGTCCGTCCGACCGTCCGTCCGTCCGTCCGTCCGTCCGTCCGTCCCCTTCAGCGCCTAGTGCTCAAAGACTATAAGAGCTAGAGCAACGATGTTTTGGATCCAGACTTCTGTGATATGTCACTGCTACAAAAATATTTCAAAACTTCGCCCCGCCCACTTCCGCCCCTACAAAGGACGAAAATCTGTGGCATCCACATTTTTTAAGATACGATAAAACCAAAAACGCAGAATCGGTGAGGATGACCATATCTTCTACAGTGCAAGATCTGAACCAGATCGTATAATGATTATAGCCAGAATCAAGAAAACAATTTCATTCTTTCTCGCTCTGTCTCTCTCTAACACACAGGTTTCATGGTCGGTTTTGCCAATTGCAAAATATGAGTTCAAGGATCTCAGAACCTATAAGAGCCAGAGCAACCAAATTTGGTATCCACACTCCTGTGATATCGGACCTTGACCGTTTCGTGTCCAAATTTCGCCCCACCCCCTTCCGCCCCCACAAAAGACGAAAATCTGTTGCATCCACAATATTGCACATTCGAGAAAACTAAAAATGCAGAATCATAGATAATGACCATATCTATCAGATTGCTGAATCTGGATCAGATCGGATCATTTTTGTAGCCAAAAGCAAGAAATCAATTTTCAGTGGCTACGCAGCGCCCGACGTCACGCTCAGACTGATTTTCTGTCTCTCTCGCACGCACTCTTTGTCGTGTGGTTCAATATTAGCGGCGTCTGCCGCATACTGACTTAGTATCGGGTATAACTGTAGAGTTGCGGTGTCCGCAGCAACTCACAACGTTCCCCCTCGTTTGTATTTGTAATTTAATTATTATACCCGATACTCAAAATGAGGTATTGGGGTATATTAGATTTGTGGTAAAAGTGGATGTGTGTAACGTCCAGAAGGAATCGTTTCCGACCCCATAAGGTATATATATTCTTGATCAGCATCAATAGCCGAGTCGATTGAGCCATGTCTGTCTGTCCGTCTGTCCGTCTGTCCGTCCGTCCGTCTGTCCGTCTGTCCGTCCCCTTCAGCGCCTAGTGCTCAAAGACTATAAGAGCGAGAGCAACGATGTTTTGGATCCAGACTTCTGTGATATGTCACTGCTACAAGAATATTTCAAAACTTTGCCCCGCCCACTTCCGCCCCCACAAAGGTCGAAAATCTGTGGCATCCACAATTTCGACGATACGAGAAAACTAAAAACGCAGAATCGTAGAGGATGAATATATCTTATAGAGCGCAAAATCTGAACCAGATCGTATAATTATTATAGCCAGAATCAAGAAAACAATTTCATTCTTTCTCGCTCTGTCTCTCTCTAACACACAGGTTTCATGGTCTGTTTTGCCAATTGCAAAATATGAGTTCAAGGATCTCAGAACCTATAAGAGCCATAGCAACCAAATTTGGTATCCACACTCCTGTGATATCGGACCTTGACCGTTTTGTGTCCAAATTTCGCCACACCCCCTTCCGCCCCCGCAAAGGACGAAAATCTGGGGCATCCACAAATCTCAGATACTATTAAGGCTAGAATAACCAAATTTGGTATCCGCACTTCTGTTAGATCTCACTATAAAACGTATATCTTAGAATTTCGCCCCACCCCCTTCCGCCCCCACAAAAGACGAAAATCTGTTGCATCCACAATATTGCACATTCGAGAAAACTAAAAACGCAGAATCATAGATAATGACCATATCTATCAGATTGCTGAATGTGGATCAGATCGGATCATTTTTGTAGCCAAAAGCAAGAAATCAATTTTCAGTGGCTACGCAGCGCCCGACGTCACGCTCAGACTGATTTTCTGTCTCTCTCGCACGCACTCTTTGTCGTGTGGTTCAATATTAGCGGCGTCTGCCGCATACTGACTTAGTATCGGGTATAACTGTAGAGTTGCGGTGTCCGCAGCAACTCACAACGTTCCCCTCGTTTGTATTTGTAATTTAATTATTATACCCGATACTCAAAATGAGGTATTGGGGTATATTAGATTTGTGGTAAAAGTGGATGTGTGTAACGTCCAGAAGGAATCGTTTCCGACCCCATAAAGTATATATATTCTTGATCAGCATCAATAGCCGAGTCGATTGAACCATGTCTGTCTGTCCGTCTGTCCGTCCGTCCATCTGTCCGTCCCCTTCAGCGCCTAGTGCTCAAAGACTATAAGAGCTAGAGCAACGATGTTTTGTATCCAGACTTCTGTGATATGTCACTGCTACAAAAATATTTCAAAATTTCGCCCCGCCCACTTCCGCCCCCACAAAAGACGAAAATCTGTGGCATCCACATTTTTAAAGATACGATAAAACCAAAAACGCAGAAGCGTAGAGGATGGCTATATGTTCTAGAGTGTAAAATCTCAACCAGATCGTATAATTATTATAGCCAGAATCAAGAAAACAATTTCATTCTTTCTCGCTCTGTCTCTCTCTATCACACAGGTTTCATGGTCGGCTTTGCCAATTGCAAAATATGAGTTCAAGGATCTCAGAACCTATAAGAGCCAGAGCAACCAAATTTGGTATCCACACTCCTGTGATATCGGACCTTGACCGTTTCGTGTCCAAATTTCGCCACACCCCCTTCCGCCCCCGCAAAGGACGAAAATCTGGGGCATCCACACATCTCAGAGACTATTAAGGCTAGAGTAACCAAATTTGGTATCCGCACTTCTGTTAGATCTCACTATAAAACGTATATCTCAGAATTTCGCTCCACCGCCTTCCGCCCCCACAAAGAACGAAAATCTGTTGCATCCACAATATTGCACATTCGAGAAAACTAAAAACGCAGAATCATAGATAACGACCATATCTATCAGATCGCTGAATCTGGACCAGATCAGATAATTTTTATAGCCAAAAGGAACAAATCAATTTGCACTGGCTACGCAGCGCCCGACGTCACGCTCAGACTGATTTTCTGTCTCTCTCGCCCGCACTCTTTGTCGTGTCGTTTAATATTAGCGGCGTCTGCCGGAGGAGAGCCATACTGACTTAGTATCGGGTATAACTGTAGAGTTGCGGTGTCCGCAGCAACTCACAACGGGGGGCTGCGTAGCCAGTGCAAATTGATTTGTTCCTTTTGGCTATAAAAATGATCTGATCTGATCCAGATTCAGCAATCTGTTAGATATGGTCATTTTCTATGATTCTGCGTTTTTTATACCCGATACTCAAAATGAGTATTGGGGTATATTAGATTTGTGGTAAAAGTGGATGTGTGTAACGTCCAGAAGGAATCGTTTCCGACCCCATAAAGTATATATATTCTTGATCAGCATCAATAGCCGAGTCGATTGAGCCCTGTCTGTCTGTCCGTCTGTCCGTCCGTCCGTCCGTCCGTCCGTCCGTCCGTCCGTCCGTCCGTCCGTCCGTCCTTCCGTCCGTCCGTCCGTCCCCTTCAGCGCCTAGTGCTCAAAGACTATAAGATCTAGAGCAACGATGTTTTGGATCCAGACTTCTGTGATATGTCACTGCTACAAAAATATTTCAAAACTTCGCCCCACCCCCTTCCGCCCCCACAAAAGACGAAAATCTGTTGCATCCACAATATTGCACATTCGAGAAAACTAAAAACGCAGAATCATAGATAACGACCATATCTATCAGATTGCTGAATCTGGACCAGATCAGATAATTTTTATAGCCAAAAGGAACAAATCATTTTGCACTGGCTACGCAGCGCCCGACGTCACGCTCAGACTGATTTTCTGTCTCTCTCGCACGCACTCTTTGTCGTGTCGTTTAATATTAGCGGCGTCTCCCGGGGGAGAGCCATACTGACTTAGTATCGGGTATAACTGTAGAGTTGCGGTGTCCGCAGCAACTCACAACGTTCCCTCTCGTTTTGACTTGGGTAGTGGACCAATTGTATCCACTATCACTCTGTCAAAAGCCTTCATCGGGGTTTCTGTAATTGTTAAAGGGGTCTTTATATTTGTTGTTGTTTTTGCTGTTTGACATTTCTGACATTTCCGGATGTGCTCTGTTATATCGCGAGTCATACCTTTCCAGTAATAATGTCTTTTGACCTTGGCCAAGGTTTTTGTAATGCCTGTGTGACCTCCTTGTACTGGATCATCATGTAGTGTAGACAATATAGCTTCTTTCTCTTTAACATTTGTTAATGTGGTCACCGGGTTGAGTAGCGCTACTCTCAATGTTTTCAATATTTTATTGCCCATAATTTTGAAATTATCTATTGAAACCTTTTCAAAGATATTTTCCCACGGTGCCATTTTCAATTGGCTGATTTTTAATATACCGGCTTCTTTTTCTAGCCTTGGAAATAGTTGTCCTGAGTCAATATTTCCATTATTAGTATATAAATCTCCAATATCAATTCTTGCTATAATTTTCTTACCATGTTTAAAGAAACATAGCATATCTTTTATATGCAAGGTCACTACTTTACGTACTTCATCATTATTAATGACTTCGTATACGTTGGGCTGAGAAGCTGTTTCGGTAGATTGCTTTGGCATCTCTACTTTGTTGTTTTCTGCGCAGAATTTTTGTCTACTTTGATACCTGGTAGTGACTTTCAGGACTTTATTTTGTATGTCTTTTAGTTCAGATATTGTTATCCGTGACAATGCATCGGCTACAAAATTATCTTTGCCTCTTATAATGATATAGCCAGAATCAAGAAAACAATTTCATTCTTTCTCGCTCTGTCTCTCTCTAACACACAGGTTTCATGGTCGGCTTTGCCAATTGCAAAATATGAGTTCAAGGATCTCAGAACCTATAAGATCCAGAACAACCAAATTTGGTATCCACACTCCTGTGATATCGGACCTTGACCATTTCGTGTCCAAATTTCGCCACACCCCCTTCCGCCCCCGCAAAGGACGAAAATCTGGGGCATCCACAAATCTCAGAGACTATTAAGGATAGAGTAACCAAATTTGGTATCCGCACTTCTGTTAGATCTCACTATAAAACGTATATCTCAGAATTTCGCCCCACCCCCTTCTGCCCACACAAAGGACGAAAATCTGTTAAATCCACAATATTGCACATTCGAGAAAACTAAAAACGCAGAATCATAGATAATGACCATATCTATCAGATTGCTGAATCTGGACCAGATCAGATCATTTTTATAGCCAAAAGGAACAATTCAATTTGCACTGGCTACGCAGCGCCCGACGTCACGATCAGACTGATTTTCTTTCTATCTCGCACGCACTCTTTGTCGTATCGTTTAATATTAGCGGCGTCTGCCGGAGGAGAGCCATACTGACTTAGTATCGGGTATAACTGTAGAGTTGCGGTGTCCGCAGCAACTCACAACGTTCCCCCTCGTAATGTTTTTATACCCGATACTCAAAATGAGTATTGGGGTATATTAGATTTGTGGTAAAAGTGGATGTGTGTAACGTCCAGAAGGAATCGTTTCCGACCCCATAAAGTATATATATTCTTGATCAGCATCAATAGCCGAGTCGATTGAGCCATGTCTGTCTGTCCGTCTGTCCGTCCGTCCATCTGTCCGTCCCCTTCAGCGCCTAGTGCTCAAAGACTATAAGAGCTAGAGCAACGATGTTTTGTATCCAGACTTCTGCGATATGACACTGCTACAAAAATATTTCAAAACTTCGCGCTGCCCACTTCCGCCCCCACAAAGGACAAAAATCTGTGGCATCCACATTTTTAAAGATACGATAAAACCAAAAACGCAGAATCGTAGAGGATGACTATATGGTTTAGAATGTAAGATCTCAACCAGATCGTATAATTATTATAGCCAGAATCAAGAAAACAATTTCATTCTTTCTCGCTCTGTCTCTCTCTAACACACAGGTTTCATGGTCGGTTTTGCCAATTGCAAAATATGAGTTCAAGGATCTCAGAACCTATAAGAGCCAGAGCAACCAAATTTGGTATCCACACGCCTGTGATATCGGACCGTGACCGTTTCGTGTCCAATTTTCGCCACACCCCCTTCCGCCCCCGCAAAGGACGAAAATCTGGGGCATCCACAAATCTCAGAGACTATTAAGGCTAGAGTAACCAAATTTGGTATCCGCACTTCTGTTAGATCTCACTATAAAACGTATATCTCAGAATTTCGCCCCACCCCCTTCTGCCCACACAAAGGACGAAAATCTGTTAAATCCACAATATTGCACATTCGAGAAAACTAAAAACGCAGAATCATAGATAATGACCATATCTATCAGATTGCTGAATCTGGACCAGATCAGATCATTTTTATAGCCAAAAGGAACAAATCAATTTGCACTGGCTACGCAGCGCCCGACGTCACGCTCAGACTGATTTTCTGTCTCTCTCGCACGCACTCTTTGTCGTGTGGTTCAATATTAGCGGCGTCTGCCGCAGGAGAGCCATACTGACTTAGTATCGGGTATAACTGTAGAGTTGCGGTGTCCGCAGCAACTCACAACGTTCCCCCTCGTAATGTTTTTATACCCGATACTCAAAATGAGTATTGGGGTATATTAGATTTGTGGTAAAAGTGGATGTGTGTAACGTCCAGAAGGAATCGTTTCCGACCCCATAAAAAATGTAAGATCTCAACCAGATCGTATAATTATTATAGCCAGAATCAAGAAAACAATTTCATTCTTTCTCGCTCTGTCTCTCTCTAACACACAGGTTTCATGGTCGGTTTTGCCAATTGCAAAATATGAGTTCAAGGATCTCAGAACCTATAAAAGCCAGAGCAACCAAATTTGGTATCCACACTCCTGTGATATCGGACCTTGACCATTTTGTGTCAAAATTTCGCCACACCCCCTTCCGCCCCCGCAAAGGACGAAAATCTGAGGCATCCACAAATCTCAGAGACTATTAAGGCTAGAGTAACCAAATTTGGTACGCAAACTCCTTTAAGATGTCACTATAAAACGTATATCTCAAAATTTCGCCCCACCCCCTTCTGCCCCCACAAAGGACGAAAATCTGTTGCATCCACAATATTGCAGATTCGAGAAAACTAAAAACGCAGAATCATAGATAATGACCATATCTATCAGACTGGTGAATCTGGATCAGATCGGATCATTTTTATTCCCAAAAGGAACAAATCAATTTGCACTGGCTACGCAGCGCCCGACGTCACGATCAGACTGATTTTCTGTCTCTCTCGCACGCACTCTTTGTCGTGTCGTTTAATATTAGCGGCGTCTGCCGGAGGAGATCCATACTGACTTAGTATCGGGTATAACTGTAGAGTTGCGGTGTCCGCAGCAACTCACAACGTTCCCCCTCGTAATGTTTTTATACCCGATACTCAACATGAGTATTGGGGGATATTAGATTTGTGGTAAAAGTGGATGTGTGTAACGTCCAGAAGGAATCGTTTCCGACCCCATAAAGAATGTAAGATCTCAACCAGATCGTATAATTATTATAGCCAGAATCAAGAAAACAATTTCATTCTTTCTCGCTCTGTCTCTCTCTAACACACAGGTTTCATGGTCGGTTTTGCCAAATGCAAAATATGAGTTCAAGGATCTCAGAACCTATAAAAGCCAGAGCAACCAAATTTGGTATCCACACTCCTGTGATATCGGACCTTGACCATTTTGTGTCAAAATTTCGCCACACCCCCTTCCGCGCCCGCAAAGGACGAAAATCTGAGGCATCCACAAATCTCAGAGACTATTAAGGCTAGAGTAACCAAATTTGGTATCCGCACTTCTGTTAGATCTCACTATAAAACGTTTATCTCAGAATTTCGCCCCACCCCCTTCCGCCCCCACAAAGGACGAAAATCTGTTGCATCCACAATATTGCAGATTCGAGAAAACTAAAAACGCAGAATCATAGATAATGACCATATCTATCAGATTGCTGAATCTGGACCAGATCCGATCATTTTTATAGCCAAAAGGAACAAATCAATTTGCACTGGCTACGCAGCGCCCGACGTCACGCTCAGACTGATTTTCTGTCTCTCTCGCACGCACTCTTTGTCGTGTCGTTTAATATTAGCGGCGTCTGCCGCATACTGACTTAGTATCGGGTATAACTGTAGAGTTGCGGTGTCCGCAGCAACTCACAACGTTCCCTCTCGTTTTGACTTGGGTAGTGGACCAATTGTATCCACTATCACTCTGTCAAAAGCCTTCATCGGGGTTTCTGTAATTGTTAAAGGGGTCTTTATATTTGTTGTTGTTTTTGCTGTTTGACATTTCTGACATTTCCGGATGTGCTCTGTTATATCGCGAGTCATACCTTTTCAGTAATAATGTCTTTTGACCTTGGCCAAGGTTTTTGCAATGCCTGTGTGACCTCCTTGTACTGGATCATCATGTAGTGTAGACAATATAGCTTCTTTCTCTTTAACATTTGTTAATGTGGTCACCGGGTTGAGTAGCGCTACTCTCAATGTTTTCAATATTTTATTGCCCATAATTTTGAAATTATCTATTGAAACCTTTTCAAAGATATTTTCCCACGGTGCCATTTTCAATTGGCTGATTTTTAATACACCGGCTTCTTTTTCTAGCCTTGGAAATAGTTGTCCTAAGTCAATATTTCCATTATTAGTATATAAATCTCCAATATCAATTCTTGCTATAATTTTCTTACCATGTGTTCGGTCAAACTCCTTTAAGGAACAAGTATTCAAATGACCCTCGTAAAATAGAGAGCCTACGCTCACTTTTTGTATTTACTCACCATAATTGTACTAAATTCACCACTGTATTCTCTCTCTTATGCCCAGTACTCAAGCACAAAGATTTGTAATAAATAGTTATTCCCTAATACTCAACTGGATCGATCGACTTTTCTCTTTCTTGTATAGACTTTGATTCGTTTGCAGAAAAAACTAACACACCCCCATCCGTGAATTAACATTAATGCGGAAAACGCTCCGTGTACAAACATTTTGGCGCCCAACGTGGGGCATGTGTGTTATGTTAATTCTTCTGTGAACAATTAAACTAATCGCAATCTACAAAGGCAACAATTACAACATTCGCTCGTCTCGCAGCTGCAATCGAAAGTTCCGAAAACCGTATCAGAATTGTTCGTCTAGATCGCGGGATCGTTGTCCTCGCCTTGCTCTCGCCGTTCTCGCTTAATTTTATCATTCGCTTGTCACCCACAACGCATTCAACGGCGCTTGCATTCTCGGTTCGTTCGCTTTGCAGCTACCTGCTTTGGTCCATCGATCAACGCATTCTTTCTATTGGAATTCCACCGCTTCACTTTCATTTTGCTTTCGTTGCCGCTGCTGGAACTTTTGCTTTTGCTTTCACCGTTGGATTTGTGCTCTAGCTGCTGCTGCTTGCTGCGTTTTTTTGTTGTTGTTATTTTTGGAAGCTCTAGTTCTGTGTCAGCGTAATTACACTACACAACAAAATGACTACGCTCGAAGACTTAAAACGCCAACGGAGCAATATAAAACGAAATATAACTCGGATCAAATCTGTGGTAGATGCTAAATCAGAAACCCCGATATGCAATGATGAGTTTCGCTATCGGTTGAACATCTTAGAAACGTATTTCAAGAATGTTTTAAATGTCCAAGCTAATATTGAAGACCTTAGTCCGAATGATGAAGGACGGGCAGATTTGGAGGATACATACATAGCAATCAAGCTAGCCATTAAGGAAAAAATGGGAGGAGATCTGAACGCCAGCATTGTTGCGCCGGACTACCACCCACCGCCAGTGAAGTCATCGTTACCAAGGTTGTCGCTACCCTCTTTCGACGGAACATATGCAAACTATAAGAATTTCATTCACTCGTTCGAGCAAATTGTTGTGCGTGAGTCTGGATTGTCTAATATAGAAAAGTTTAATTATTTGCTGACCTGCCTCACGGGGCCGGCATTAGATACAATTCAGGCATTCCAGGTTACAAGCGAAAACTATCCGAAGGACCTAGCAAAACTCAAAAGCCGTTTTGATAATCCTACTCTTATATTTTTAGAAGGTATTGAGGCAACAGGCATCCGCTATATTAAGCACGCTGGAGTCCATCGGCAAACCTGAGAACATTGTTCACGCTATGGTTATATATATTATAATGGAAAAGTGTGATCAGCAAACTCGGAACAAGTGAAAGGAATCGCAGGACTACAAAACTCTGCCAACCTGGCTAGCATGCACACAGCTTTTGGAACGCCACTGTCAGTTTCTCCATTCGTCTGGAAACTCGGCTGCTACTTCGTCACAACGAAAGGCTGAATCCAATAAGTCAAATCGTCATTCTAATTACCAAATAAACTCGTCGTTTGCTATCACTAATCCGTCTTGTACATTTTTTTCTAGTTCTGGCCATAAGATCTCTAATTGCGCTCAGTTCAAGGCTATGAACAGCAACCAACGGTACGACAATGCAAAACGCCTCGGTCTCTGCATCAATTGTCTTGGAAATGGTCATAGAGTGGCGCAATGTTCATCGACTCATCGTTGCCGATCCTGTAATCGGAATCATCATTCATCTTTGCATCCCTCTCAGCCGCAACAGCCACCCCAATCATCAGCAGGACAATCTTCAACTACTGAACAGGTACTCCAACCAGCGCAACCCTCCTGGCAAACGGCTCATCAAGCTGCTTCACATTCTCATATGGAGATCGCAGCAGATGATCAAATTTTGTTGGCAACAGCTATGGTTTTGGTAAAGGATGCCACAGGTGAATACAAACTCGGTAGAGCGTTGCTTGATTCATGCTCTCAGGTTGATTTTGTAACCGAAACCTTTGCACAAAAGCTTCGCCTTCGTCGTGAAAAACACCACATTGGAATTCGCAGTATAGGAGACTCCCTTACTAGTTTGAAGGCTCGTACGACTACCTCTATTAAGTCACGTACTTCCGGCTATCAGCTCACTCTCCAGTTTGGAATCACATCCCATATTGCCTACCAGCCAGATAGTGAGATCGACATATCGAATTGGAACCTACCAGCTAACACTCCATTGGCTGACGAATCGTTCTATAGGACTAAACGTATTGATTTGTTACTGGGGACCGAAGCCTTCTATGGAGCTCTAGCTGTTGGCCAGATTCGCATTGGTCCAAATCTTCCCACTTTGCAGAAGACTCTTTTTGGTTGGGTTGTTGCTGGGAGGTACCAGCGGCAATATAACAGACAGCCACCATTGTGCTTGGCGACTGTAGAAGAGTCGATCGACAAGAATTTGCAGCAATTATGGAAAGTGGACTCATTTGTCGATCCAAGCGCTAGAATGCTCCCAAATCATCGTCGCTTTGAGGACCATTTCAGGGACACAACACATCAGGATGCCAGTGGGCGGATTGTCGTTCGCTTGCCATTTCAAGAAGATCCAAGTTGTCTTGGAAGTTCCTTCGATACAGCTCGAACTCGATTTTTTGCCATTGAGAGACGTCTCGCTCGTCTACCGGAAATTCGCTCGCAGTATATCTCGTTCATGCAGGAATATGCTTGTTGTTGCCATATGTCCCTCGTACTGAATCCTATCTTGGAAGAACCGCATTATTATATACCCCACCATTTCGTTCTGAAACCAAGCAGTACCTCGACGAAGCTCAGAGTTGTCTTTGACGCCTCTTGCCGTACAACATCTCAAAGGTCACTAAACGATCTACTTTTAGTCGGCCCTACCATTCAGGATGAGTTGTACTTGCAATTGCTGCGGTTCCGCATGCATAGGTTCGGCATCACAGCCGACGTCACAAAAATGTACAGGCAGGTACTTGTGAGTGAGAAGGATAGAAAATTCCAGTACATTTTGTGGCGAGCATCTCCAAATACGGATCTTCAAACCTACCAACTCAATACAGTGACATATGGGACTGCGTCTGCCCCATTTCTCGCAACTCGTAGTTTGCATTACTTGGCTGAGGATTGTAAGGATGCATGGCCATAAGGGGCTGCTGCTGTTAAAACTGCATTTTATGTTGATGACCTTTTGTGTGGGGCTGATGATATAGATACACTCTTCAAACTAAAAACTTAAATCACATCAACTCTCGCTCGTGGTCAGTTTCCATTATGCAAGTGTCATTCAAATCATCCAGGCGTGATGGAAGACGAATCTACCAAGGAATTAAACATTTCAGAAAACTCAGTCAGCAGCACACTCGGCTTAACTTGGCATCAACGAAGAGATGCATTTAGTTTCACATTTAATCCAAAGGAAGTCTATCCCACTACCACAAAACGAACAATTTTGTCTACTGCGTCGTCGCTATTCGATCCAATCGGTCTGCTATCACCGTTAGTCATTGTCTCTAAGATCATTCTTCAGGAGTTGTGGCTTTTGAAACTCGACTGGGACGAGTCTGTCCCCCAGAATTTAAGCCACGCATGGAGCAAGTGTTTGGAATCGCTGAATTCACTGTGGTCACTAGCGGTACCTCGTTTTTGTTTGCAGCCTGATACTAGGAGCATTCAAATACATGGATTTTGCGACGCATCGATTCGGGCATACGGCTGCTGTGTTTATGTGCGCACGGAGAATTCGCTTGGACAGGTCACAGTGAAATTGTTCACTTCTAAGTCTAGAGTAGCACCAGTGAAGAAACAGTCTCTTCCGAAGTTTGAACTATGCGGCCCACATCTACTTTCTCAGTTGTATAACAAAGTCAAGGCCATATTCAGTAAACACACTATCACATCTTATTTTTGGAGCGACTCACAGCTCGTATTGCATTGGTTGCAACAACACTCAGTCACCTTATCGACCTTTGTTGGAAATCGAGTGGAAAATGGCTCTATGTGCCAACACATCAAAACCCTGCTGATATTCTGTCGCGAGGCTGTAACGTGAGCGAGTTGATTAAGTCTCCATGGTTTTAAGGTCCTACGTTTCTAGTCGAAGATTCACTAAACTGGCCCGCCACTGGTGGAAAACTTGATATTGACATGGACGTGGTTAACTCGGAGAATCGGAAAAGTTTGTTTGCTGCCGTACACGAGACAAATAATATCCTCAACATCGTCGATAATATCAGCTCGTACACTCACAGTCTGCGTCTCATTGCTTGGATGATTAGGTTCATAAGGAGATGTCGGAAGCAATCGACGTTTACCACAACCTCACCGACGCCAGATGAACTTCGTTTTGCATATCTACGCATTCGAGGAAAGGGACCTACAAAAGCATACATAGCCGTGTTCGTTTGCCTTCTCACCAAGGCCGTTCACATCGAAGTAGTCTCTGATTTGTCAACAAAGGCGTTCTTAAACGCATTGAAACGGATGGGAGGTCGTCGCACGCTGCCGACAGACATCTTCTGCGATAATGCCACTAACTTTTTAGGGGCATCGAATCAACTGCAGGAACTAAAAAAGTTTATGTTTTTAAAGCAGACCCAAGATGAAATCTATAAATTTTGCGCATCTGACTTTATTAATTTCCATTTTATTCCCCCCAGGGCACCTCATTTCGGAGGCCTTTGGGAAGCGGCAGTCAAGAGTGCAAAGGGGCTGTTAAATCGTACGCTGGCCAACACCAGGTTGACCTTCGAAGAGTTGAGCACTGTCGTCGTCGAGATAGAATCGATCCTCAACTCGCGCCCGCTATCGCCGCTTTCGTCAGACCCAAATGACTATAGCACTCTCACGGCTGGTCATCTCTGGTCACCCTCAACGAACCTCACCGAGGGCACGTTGGTCATCATCCATGAGGACAACCTGCCACCGCTACGCTGGAAACTAGGCCGAGTGCAGTCTACTGTGCTTGGGAAGGATGGACTTGTACGGGTGGTGCACCTCCGCACTGCAAATGGAACATGTTGCAGGCCAATACACAAGTTGGCAATTCTTCCGGTGGTTTGAAAGCAGTCCTTTCAACGGGGCCGGGATGTTCGGTCAAACTCCTTTAAGGAACAAGTATTCAAATGACCCTCGTAAAATAGAGAGCCTACGCTCACTTTTTGTATTTACTCACCATAATTGTACTAAATTCACCACTGTATTCTCTCTCTTATGCCCAGTACTCAAGGACTAATATTTGTAATAAATAGTTATTCCCTAATACTCAACTGGATCGATCGACGTTTCTCTTTCTTGTATAGACTTTGATTCGTTTGCAGAAAAAACTAACACACCCCCATCCGTGAATTAACATTAATGCGGAAAACGCTCCGTGTACAAACACCATGTTTAAAGAAACATAGCATATCTTTTATATGCAAGGTCACTACTTTACGTACTTCATCATTATTAATGACTTCGTATACGTTGGGCTGAGAAGCTGTTTCGGTAGATTGCTTTGGCATCTCTACTTTGTTGTTTTCTGCGCAGAATTTTTGTCTACTTTGATACCTGGTAGTGACTTTCAGGACTTTATTTTGTATGTCTTTTAGTTCAGATATTGTTATCCGTGACAATGCATCGGCTACAAAATTATCTTTGCCTCTTAGGTACTCTACAGTAAAATTATACTCCTCTAATTCAAGTCTCATACGCGTTAATTTAGAACTGGGGTTTGTCATTGAAAACAAAAATGTTAGTGGTCTATGGTCTGTTTTTACTATGAAATGAGTTCCGTAGACATAGGGTCTAAATTTGGTGATTGCCCAATAAATAGCTGTTAACTCTTGTTCCGTCGTACTTTTGTTACTTTCTCCTTTGGTAAATGCTCTCGATGCGTAAGCTATTGGGAGTTGAGTTCCGTTGTGGGCTTGTGTTAGCACTGCACCACAGGCTTGCTTACTAGCATCTGTGATTATACAAAATTCTTTCGTAAAATCTGGATATTGTAACAGAGTAGGCTTTATTAATTGAGCTTTAAGATATTCAAATGCATTTTGACATTCATTAGTCCATTCAAATGGACTTATTATACCCGATACTCAAAATGAGTATTGGGGTATATTAGATTTGTGGTAAAAGTGGATGTGTGTAACGTCCAGAAGGAATCGTTTCCGACCCCATAAAGTATATATATTCTTGATCAGCATCAATAGCCAAGTCGATTGAGCCATGTCTGTCTGTCCGTCTGTCCGTCTGTCCGTCCGTCCGTCTGTCCGTCCCCTTCAGCGCCTAGTGCTCAAAGACTATAAGAGCTAGAGCAACGATGTTTTGGATCCAGACTTCTGTGATATGTCACTCCTACAAGAGTATTTCAAAACTTTGCCCCGCCCACTTTCGCCCCCACAAAGGGCGAATATCTGTGGCATCCACAATTTCGACGATACGAGAAAACTAAAAACGCAAAAGCGTAGAAGATGACTATCTCTTCGAGACTGCAAAATCTGAACCAGATCGTATATTTATTATAGCCAGAATCAAGAAAACAATTTCATTCTTTCTCGCTCTGTCTCTCTCTAACACACAGGTTTCATGGTCGGTTTTGCCAAATGCAAAATATGAGTTCAAGGATCTCAGAACCTATAAAAGCCAGAGCAACCAAATTTGGTATCCACACTCCTGTGATATCGGACCTTGACCATTTTGTGTCAAAATTTCGGCACACCCCTTTCCGCCCCCGCAAAGGACGAAAATCTGAGGCATCCACAAATCTCAGAGACTATTAAGGCTAGAGTAACCAAATTTGGTACACACACTCCTTTACGCAGCGCCCGACGTCACGATCAGACTGATTTTCTGTCTCTCTCGCACGCACTCTTTGTCGTGTCGTTTAATATTAGCGGCGTCTGCCGGAGGAGAGCCATACTGACTTAGTATCGGGTATAACTGTAGAGTTGCGGTGTCCGCAGCAACTCACAACGTTCCCCCTCGTAATGTTTTTATACCCGATACTCAACATGAGTATTGGGGTATATTAGATTTGTGGTAAAAGTGGATGTGTGTAACGTCCAGAAGGAATCGTTTCCGACCCCATAAAGTATATATATTCTTGATCAGCATCAATAGCCGAGTCGATTGAGCCATGTCTGTCTGTCCGTCTGTCCGTCCGTCCGTCTGTCCGTCTGTCCGTCTGTCCGTCCGTCCGTCTGTCCGTCCCCTTCAACGCCTAGTGCTCAAAGACTATAAGAGCTAGAGCAACGATGTTTTGGATCCAGACTTCTGTGACTTCTTCACTGCTACAAAAATATTTAAAAACTTCGCCCCGCCCACTTCCGCCCCCACAAAGGACGAAAATCTGTGGCATCCACATTTTTAAAGATACGATAAAACCAAAAACGCAGAATCGTAGAGGATGACTATATGTTCTAGAGTGTAAAATCTCAACCAGATCGTATAATTATAATAGCCAGAATCAAGAAAACAATTTCATTCTTTCTCGCTCTGTCTCTCTCTAACACACAGGTTTCATGGTCGGCTTTGCCAATTGCAAAATATGAGTTCAAGGATCTCAGAACCTATAAGAGCCAGAGCAACCAAATTTGGTATCCACACTCCTGTGATATCGGACCTTGACCGTTTCGTGTCCAAATTTCGCCACACCCCCTTCCGCCCCCGCAAAGGAGGAAAATCTGGGGCATCCACAATATTGCACATTCGAGAAAACTAAAAACGCAGAATCATAGATAACGACCATATCTATCAGATTGCTGAATCTGGACCAGATCAGATAACTTTTATAGCCAAAAGGAACAAATCAATTTGCACTGGCTACGCAGCGCCCGACGTCACGCTCAGACTGATTTTCTGTCTCTCTCGCACGCACTCTTTGTCGTGTCGTTTAATATTAGCGGCGTCTGCCGGAGGAGAGCCATACTGACTTAGTATCGGGTATAACTGTAGAGTTGCGGTGTCCGCAGCAACTTCCCCCTCGTTTTTTATACCCGATACTCAAAATGAGTATTGGGGTATATTAGATTTGTGATACACTCTTCAAACTAAAAACTGAAATCACATCAACTCTCGCTCGTGGTCAGTTTCCATTATGCAAGTGGCATTCAAATCATCCAGGCGTGATGGAAGACGAATCTACCAAGGAATTAAACATTTCAGAAAACTCAGTCAGCAGCACACTCGGCTTAACTTGGCATCAACGAAGAGATGCATTTAGTTTCACATTTAATCCAAAGGAAGTCTATCCCACTACCACAAAACTAACAATTTTGTCTACTGCGTCGTCGCTATTCGATCCAATCGGTCTGCTATCACCGTTAGGCTATCATTCTTCAGGAGTTGTGGCTTTTGAAACTCGACTGGGACGAGTCTGTCCCCCAGAATTTAAGCCACGCATGGAGCAAGTGTTTGGAATCGCTGAATTCACTGTCGTCACTAGCGGTACCTCGTTTTTGTTTGCAGCCTGATACTAGGAGCATTCAAATACATGGATTTTGCGACGCATCGATTCGGGCATACGGCTGCTGTGTTTATGTGCGCACGGAGAATTCGCTTGGACAGGTCACAGTGAAATTGTTCACTTCTAAGTCTAGAGTAGCACCAGTGAAGAAACAGTCTCTTCCGAAGTTTGAACTATGCGGCGCACATCTACTTTCTCAGTTGTATAACAAAGTCAAGGCTATATTCAGTAAACACACTATCACATCTTATTTTTGGAGCGACTCACAGCTCGTATTGCATTGGTTGCAACAACACTCAGTCACCTTATCGACCTTTGTTGGAAATCGAGTGTCCGATATTCTGGATTTAACGTCTGATGGAAAATGGCTCTATGTGCCAACACATCAAAACCCTGCTGATATTCTGTCGCGAGGCTGTAACGTGAGCGAGTTGATTAAGTCTCCATGGTTTTCGGGTCCTACGTTTCTAGTCGAAGATTCACTAAACTGGCCCGCCACTGGTGGAAAACTTGATATTGACATGGACGTGGTTAACTCGGAGAACCGGAAAAGTTTGTTTGCTGCCGTACACGAGACAAATAATATCCTCAACATCGTCGATAATATCAGCTCGTACACTCACAGTCTGCGTCTCATTGCTTGGATGATTAGGTTCATAAGGAGATGTCGGAAGCAATCGACGTTTACCACAACCTCACCGACGCCAGATGAACTTCGTTTTGCTTCACATTGCCTTATTTGGAACATTCAACAAACTCATTTTGTAGAGGACATCCGTTTACTTCAGAAGCAAAAACCATTAAAAAGCAGCTTAAAGTTTCTTACTCCCTTTTTAGAAGTCGTGAACGGATTCGAACTTATCAAGGTTGGTGGACGTTTGGAATACTCAGACCTACAAGACGGTCAAAAACATCTGTTGCTGCTGCCTAGTCAGTCCAAATTTGTATGGAACTATATTCGCCATTTGCATCTTCGGAACTATCACGCTGGACCTAAAGCCCTAGTCGCTCTCATTCGTTTGGAGTATTGGATCGTTAACGCCAGAGACTTGGCACGTAGAATTGTTCGCTCCTGTGTACTACACTGCGTTCGCTACAGACCGAAGCTGCTACAACAACTCATGGGCTCATTACCGCCTACGCGACTCGCTCCGGCTCGACCTTTTGAACGCTGTGGAGTTGACTTTTGTGGACCCATCAACACATATCTACGCATTCGAGGAAAGGGACCTACAAAAGCATACATAGCCGTGTTCGTTTGCCTTCTCACCAAGGCCGTTCACATCGAAGTAGTCTCTGATTTGTCAACAAAGGCGTTCTTAAACGCATTGAAACGGATGGGAGGTCGTCGCACGCTGCCGACAGACATCTTCTGCGATAATGCCACTAACTTTGTAGGGGCATCGAATCAACTGCAGGAACTAAAAAAGTTTATGTTTTTAAAGCAGACCCAAGATGAAATCTATAAATTTTGCGCATCTGACTTTATTAATTTCCATTTTATTCCCCCCAGGGCACCTCATTTCGGAGGCCTTTGGGAAGCGGCAGTCAAGAGTGCAAAGGGGCTGTTAAATCGTACGCTGGCCAACACCAGGTTCACCTTCGAAGAGTTGAGCACTGTCGTCGTCGAGATAGAATCGATCCTCAACTCGCGCCCGCTATCGCCGCTTTCGTCAGACCCAAATGACTATAGCACTCTCACGGCTGGTCATCTCTGGTCACCCTCAACGAACCTCACCGAGGGCACGTTGGTCATCATCCATGAGGACAACCTGCCACCGCTACGCTGGAAACTAGGCCGAGTGCAGTCTACTGTGCTTGGGAAGGATGGACTTGTACGGGTGGTGCACCTCCGCACTGCAAATGGAACATGTTGCAGGCCAATACACAAGTTGGCAATTCTTCCGGTGGTTTGAAAGCAGTCCTTTCAACGGGGCCGGGATGTTCGGTCAAACTCCTTTAAGGAACAAGTATTCAAATGACCCTCGTAAAATAGAGAGCCTACGCTCACTTTTTGTATTTACTCACCATAATTGTACTAAATTCACCACTGTATTCTCTCTCTTATGCCCAGTACTCAAGCACTAAGATTTGTAATAAATAGTTATTCCCTAATACTCAACTGGATCGATCGACTTTTCTCTTTCTTGTATAGACTTTGATTCGTTTGCAGAAAAAACTAACACACCCCCATCCGTGAACTAACATTAATGCGGAAAACGCTCCGTGTACAAACACCATGTTTAAAGAAACATAGCATATCTTTTATATGCAAGGTCACTACTTTACGTACTTCATCATTATTAATGACTTCGTATACGTTGGGCTGAGAAGCTGTTTCGGTAGATTGCTTTGGCATCTCTACTTTGTTGTTTTCTGCGCAGAATTTTTGTCTACTTTGATACCTAGTAGTGACTTTCAGGACTTTATTTTGTATGTCTTTTAGTTCAGATATTGTTATCCGTGACAATGCATCGGCTACAAAATTATCTTTGCCTCTTAGGTACTCTACAGTAAAATTATACTCCTCTAATTCAAGTCTCATAAGCGTTAATTTAGAACTGGGGTTTGTCATTGAAAACAAAAATGTTAGTGGTCTATGGTCTGTTTTTACTATGAAATGAGTTCCGTAGACATAGGGTCTAAATTTGGTGATTGCCCAATAAATAGCTGTTAACTCTTGTTCCGTCGTACTTTTGTTACTTTCTCCTTTGGTAAATGCTCTCGATGCGTAAGCTATTGGGAGTTGAGTTCCGTTGTGGGCTTGTGTTAGCACTGCACCACAGGCTTGCTTACTAGCATCTGTGATTATACAAAATTCTTTCGTAAAATCTGGATATTGTAACAGAGTAGGCTTTATTAATTGAGCTTTAAGATCTTCAAATGCATTTTGACATTCATTAGTCCATTCAAATGGACTTATTATACCCGATACTCAAAATAAGTATTGGGGTATATTAGATTTGTGGTAAAAGTGGATGTGTGTAACGTCCAGAAGGAATCGTTTCCGACCCCATAAAGTATATATATTCTTGATCAGCATCAATAGCCGAGTCGATTGAGCCATGTCTGTCTGTCCGTCTGTCCGTCCGTCCGTCTGTCAGTCTGTCCGTCCGTCCGTCTGTCCGTCCCCTTCAGCGCCTAGTGCTCAAAGACTATAAGAGCTAGAGCAACAATTTCGACGATACAAGAAAACTAAAAACGCAAAAGCGTAGAAAATGACTATATCTTCTAGAGTGCAAAATCTGAACCAGATCGTATAATTATTATAGCCAGAATCAAGAAAACAATTTCATTCTTTCTCGCTCTGTCTCTCTCTAACACACAGGTTTCATGGTCGGTTTTGCCAATTGCAAAATATGAGTTCAAGGATCTCAGAACCTATAAGAGCCAGTGCAACCAAATTTGGTATCCACACTCCTGTGATATCGGACCTTGACCGTTTCGTGTCCAAATTTCGCCACAAACCCTTCCGCCCCCGCAAAGGACGAAAATCTGGGGCATCCACAAATCTCAGAGACTATTAAGGCTAGAGTAACCAAATTTGGTATCCGCACTTCTATTAGATCTCACTATAAAACGTATATCTCAGAATTTCGTCGCACCCCCTTCCGCCCCCACAAAGGACGAAAATCTTTTGCATCCACAATATTGCACATTCGAGAAAACTAAAAACGCAGAATCATAGATAATGAATATATCTATCAGATTGCTGAATCTGGATCAGATCAGATCATTTTTATAGCCAAAAGGAACAAATCAATTTGCACTGGCTACGCAGCGCCCGACGTCACGATCAGACTGATTTTCTGTCTCTCTCGCACGCACTCTTTGTCGTGTCGTTTAATATTAGCGGCGTCTGCCGGAGGAGAGCCATACTGACTTAGTATCGGGTATAACTGTAGAGTTGCGGTGTCCGCAGCAACTCACAACGTTCCCCCTCGTAATGTTTTTATACCCGATACTCAACATGAGTATTGGGGTATATTAGATTTGTGGTAAAAGTGGATGTGTGTAACGTCCAGAAGGAATCGTTTCCGACCCCATAATATATATATATTCTTGATCAGCATCAATAGCCGAGTCGATTGAGCCATGTCTGTCTGTCCGTCTGTCCGTCCCCTTCAGCGCCTAGTGCTCAAAGACTATAAGAGCTAGAGCAACGATGTTTTGTATCCAGTTTTCTGTGATATGACACTGCTACAAAAATATTTCAAAACTTCGCCCCGCCCACTTCCGCCCCCACAAAGGACGAAAATCTGTGGCATCCACATTTTTAAAGATACGATAAAACCAAAAACGCAGCATCGTAGAGGATGACTATATGTTTAAGAATGTAAGATCTCAACCAGATCGTATAATTATAATAATCAAGAAAACAATTTCATTCTTTCTCGCTCTGTCTCTCTCTAACACACAGGTTTCATGGTCGGTTTTGCCAATTGCAAAATATGAGTTCAAGGATCTCAGAACCTATAAGAGCCAGTGCAACCAAATTTGGTATCCACACTCCTGTGATATCGGACCTTGACCGTTTCGTGTCCAAATTTCGCCACACCCCCTTCCGCCCCCGCAAAGGACGAAAATCTGGGGCATCCACAAATCTCAGAGACTATTAAGGCTAGAGTAACCAAATTTGGTATCCGCACTTCTGTTAGATCTCACTATAAAACGTATATCTCAGAATTTCGTCGCACCCCCTTCCGCCCCCACAAAGGACGAAAATCTTTTGCATCCACAATATTGCACATTCGAGAAAACTAAAAACGCAGAATCATAGATAACGACCATATCTATCAGATTGCTGAATCTGGACCAGATCAGATAATTTTTATAGCCAAAAGGAACAAATCAATTTGCACTGGCTACGCAGCGCCCGACGTCACGCTCATACTGATTTTCTGTCTCTCTCGCACGCACTCTTTGTCGTGTCGTTTAATATTAGCGGCGTCTGCCGGAGGAGAGCCATACTGACTTAGTATCGGGTATAACTGTAGAGTTGCGGTGTCCGCAGCAACTCACAACGTTCCCCCTCGTAATGTTTTTATACCCGATACTCAACATGAGTATTGGGGTATATTAGATTTGTGGTAAAAGTGGATGTGTGTAACGTCCAGAAGGAATCGTTTCCGACCCCATAATATATATATATTCTTGATCAGCATCAATAGCCGAGTCGATTGAGCCATGTCTGTCTGTCCGTCTGTCCGTCCCCTTCAGCGCCTAGTGCTCAAAGACTATAAGAGCTAGAGCAACGATGTTTTGTATCCAGACTTCTGTGATATGTCACTGCTACAAAAATATTTCAAAACTTCGCCCCGCCCACTTCCGCCCCCACAAAGGACGAAAATCTGTGGCATCCACATTTTGAAAGATACGATAAAACCAAAAACGCAGAATCGTAGAAGATGACTATATGTTCTAGAGTGTAAAATCTCAACCAGATCGTATAATTATTAAAGCCAGAATCAAGAAAAGAATTTCATTCTTTCTCGCTCTGTCTCTCTCTAACACACAGGTTTCATGGTCGGTTTTGCCAATTGCAAAATATGAGTTCAAGGATCTCAGAACCTATAAGAGCCAGAGCAACCAAATTTGGTATCCACACTCCTGTGATATCGGACCTTGACCGTTTCGTGTCCAAATTTCGCCACACCCCCTTCCGCCCCCGCAAAGGACGAAAATCTGGGGCATCCACAATATTGCACATTCGAGAAAACTAAAAACGCAGAATCATAGATAACGACCATATCTATCAGATTGCTGAATCTGGACCAGATCAGATAACTTTTATAGCCAAAAGGAACAAATCAATTTGCACTGGCTACGCAGCGCCCGACGTCACGCTCATACTGATTTTCTGTCTCTCTCGCACGCACTCTTTGTCGTGTCGTTTAATATTAGCGGCGTCTGCCGGAGGAGAGCCATACTGACTTAGTATCGGGTATAACTGTAGAGTTGGGGTGTCCGCAGCAACTTCCCCCTCGTTTTTTATACCCGATACTCAACATGAGTATTGGGGTATATTAGATTTGTGGTAAAAGTGGATGTGTGTAACGTCCAGAAGGAATCGTTTCCGACCCCATAATATATATATATTCTTGATCAGCATCAATAGCCGAGTCGATTGAGCCATGTCTGTCTGTCCGTCTGTCCGTCCCCTTCAGCGCCTAGTGCTCAAAGACTATAAGAGCTAGAGCAACGATGTTTTGTATCCAGTTTTCTGTGATATGACACTGCTACAAAAATATTTCAAAACTTCGCCCCGCCCACTTCCGCCCCCACAAAGGACGAAAATCTGTGGCATCCACATTTTTAAAGATACGATAAAACCAAAAACGCAGCATCGTAGAGGATGACTATATGTTTAAGAATGTAAGATCTCAACCAGATCGTATAATTATAATAATCAAGAAAACAATTTCATTCTTTCTCGCTCTGTCTCTCTCTAACACACAGGTTTCATGGTCGGTTTTGCCAATTGCAAAATATGAGTTCAAGGATCTCAGAACCTATAAGAGCCAGTGCAACCAAATTTGGTATCCACACTCCTGTGATATCGGACCTTGACCGTTTCGTGTCCAAATTTCGCCACACCCCCTTCCGCCCCCGCAAAGGACGAAAATCTGGGGCATCCACAAATCTCAGAGACTATTAAGGCTAGAGTAACCAAATTTGGTATCCGCACTTCTGTTAGATCTCACTATAAAACGTATATCTCAGAATTTCGTCGCACCCCCTTCCGCCCCCACAAAGGACGAAAATCTTTTGCATCCACAATATTGCACATTCGAGAAAACTAAAAACGCAGAATCATAGATAACGACCATATCTATCAGATTGCTGAATTTGGACCAGATCAGATAATTTTTATAGCCAAAAGGAACAAATCAATTTGCACTGGCTACGCAGCGCCCGACGTCACGCTCATACTGATTTTCTGTCTCTCTCGCACGCACTCTTTGTCGTGTCGTTTAATATTAGCGGCGTCTGCCGGAGGAGAGCCATACTGACTTAGTATCGGGTATAACTGTAGAGTTGCGGTGTCCGCAGCAACTCACAACGTTCCCCCTCGTAATGTTTTTATACCCGATACTCAACATGAGTATTGGGGTATATTAGATTTGTGGTAAAAGTGGATGTGTGTAACGTCCAGAAGGAATCGTTTCCGACCCCATAATATATATATATTCTTGATCAGCATCAATAGCCGAGTCGATTGAGCCATGTCTGTCTGTCCGTCTGTCCGTCCCCTTCAGCGCCTAGTGCTCAAAGACTATAAGAGCTAGAGCAACGATGTTTTGTATCCAGACTTCTGTGATATGTCACTGCTACAAAAATATTTCAAAACTTCGCCCCGCCCACTTCCGCCCCCACAAAGGACGAAAATCTGTGGCATCCACATTTTGAAAGATACGATAAAACCAAAAACGCAGAATCGTAGAAGATGACTATATGTTCTAGAGTGTAAAATCTCAACCAGATCGTATAATTATTATAGCCAGAATCAAGAAAAGAATTTCATTCTTTCTCGCTCTGTCTCTCTCTAACACACAGGTTTCATGGTCGGTTTTGCCAATTGCAAAATATGAGTTCAAGGATCTCAGAACCTATAAGAGCCATAGCAACCAAATTTGGTATCCACACTCCTGTGATATCGGACCTTGACCGTTTCGTGTCCAAATTTCGCCACACCCCCTTCCGCCCCCGCAAAGGACGAAAATCTGGGGCATCCACAATATTGCACATTCGAGAAAACTAAAAACGCAGAATCATAGATAACGACCATATCTATCAGATTGCTGAATCTGGACCAGATCAGATAACTTTTATAGCCAAAAGGAACAAATCAATTTGCACTGGCTACGCAGCGCCCGACGTCACGCTCATACTGATTTTCTGTCTCTCTCGCACGCACTCTTTGTCGTGTCGTTTAATATTAGCGGCGTCTGCCGGAGGAGAGCCATACTGACTTAGTATCGGGTATAACTGTAGAGTTGCGGTGTCCGCAGCAACTTCCCCCTCGTTTTTTATACCCGATACTCAAAATGAGTATTGGGGTATATTAGATTTGTGATACACTCTTCAAACTAAAAACTGAAATCACATCAACTCTCGCTCGTGGTCAGTTTCCATTATGCAAGTGGCATTCAAATCATCCAGGAGTGATGGAAGACGAATCTACCAAGGAATTAAACATTTCAGAAAACTCAGTCAGCAGCACACTCGGCTTAACTTGGCATCAACGAAGAGATGCATTTAGTTTCACATTTAATCCAAAGGAAGTCTATCCCACTACCACAAAACGAACAATTTTGTCTACTGCGTCGTCGCTATTCGATCCAATCGGTCTGCTATCACCGTTAGTCATTGTCTCTAAGATCATTCTTCAGGAGTTGTGGCTTTTAAAACTCGACTGGGACGAGTCTGTCCCCCAGAATTTAAGCCACGCATGGAGCAAGTGTTTGGAATCGCTGAATTCACTGTGGTCACTAGCGGTACCTCGTTTTTGTTTGCAGCCTGATACTAGGAGCATTCAAATACATGGATTTTGCGACGCATCGATTCGGGCATACGGCTGCTGTGTTTATGTGCGCACGGAGAATTCGCTTGGACAGGTCACAGTGAAATTGTTCACTTCTAAGTCTAGAGTAGCACCAGTGAAGAAACAGTCTCTTCCGAAGTTTGAACTATGCGGCGCACATCTACTTTCTCAGTTGTATAACAAAGTCAAGGCCATATTCAGTAAACACACTATCACATCTTATTTTTGGAGCGACTCACAGCTCGTATTGCATTGGTTGCAACAACACTCAGTCACCTTATCGACCTTTGTTGGAAATCGAGTGTCCGATATTCAGGATTTAACGTCTGATGGAAAATGGCTCTATGTGCCAACACATCAAAACCCTGCTGATATTCTGTCGCGAGGCTGTAACGTGAGCGAGGTGATCGAGAATCCATGGTTTTCGGGTCCTACGTTTCTAGTCGAAGATTCACTAAACTGGCCCGCCACTGGTGGAAAACTTGATATTGACATGGACGTGGTTAACTCGGAGAATCGGAAAAGTTTGTTTGCTGCCGTACACGAGACAAATAATATCCTCAACATCGTCGATAATATCAGCTCGTACACTCACAGTCTGCGTCTCATTGCTTGGATGATTAGGTTCATAAGGAGATGTCGGAAGCAATCGACGTTTACCACAACCTCACCGACGCCAGATGAACTTCGTTTTGCTTCACATTGCCTTATTTGGAACATTCAACAAACTCATTTTGTAGAGGACATCCGTTTACTTCAGAAGCAAAAACCATTAAAAAGCAGCTTAAAGTTTCTTACTCCCTTTTTAGAAGTCGTGAACGGATTCGAACTTATCAAGGTTGGTGGACGTTTGGAATACTCAGACCTACAAGACGGTCAAAAACATCCGTTGCTGCTGCCTAGTCAGTCCAAATTTGTATGGAACTATATTCGCCATTTGCATCTTCGGAACTATCACGCTGGACCTAAAGCCCTAGTCGCTCTCATTCGTTTGGAGTATTGGATCGTTAACGCCAGAGACTTGGCACGTAGAATTGTTCGCTCCTGTGTACTACACTGCGTTCGCTACAGACCGAAGCTGCTACAACAACTTATGGGCTCATTACCGCCTACGCGACTCGCTCCGGCTCGACCCTTTGAACGCTGTGGAGTTGACTTTTGTGGACCCATCAACACATATCTACGCATTCGAGGAAAGGGACCTACAAAAGCATACATAGCCGTGTTCGTTTGCCTTCTCACCAAGGCGTTCTTAAACGCATTGAAACGGATGGGAGGTCGTCGCACGCTGCCGACAGACATCTTCTGCGATAATGCCACTAACTTTGTAGGGGCATCGAATTAACTGCAGGATGCAGATGAAATGTATAAATTTTGCGCATCTGACTTTATTAATTTCCATTTTATTCCCCCCAGGGCACCTCATTTCGGAGGCCTTTGGGAAGCGGCAGTCAAGAGTGCAAAGGGGCTGTTAAATCGTACGCTGGCCAACACCAGGTTCACCTTCGAAGAGTTGAGCACTGTCGTCGTCGAGATAGAATCGATCCTCAACTCGCGCCCGCTATCGCCGCTTTCGTCAGACCCAAATGACTATAGCACTCTCACGGCTGGTCATCTCTGGTCACCCTCAACGAACCTCACCGAGGGCACGTTGGTCCTCATCCATGAGGACAACCTGCCACCGCTACGCTGGAAACTAGGCCGAGTGCAGTCTACTGTGCTTGGGAAGGATGGACTTGTACGGGTGGTGCACCTCCGCACTGCAAATGGAACATGTTGCAGGCCAATACACAAGTTGGCAATTCTTCCGGTGGTTTGAAAGCAGTCCTTTCAACGGGGCCGGGATGTTCGGTCAAACTCCTTTAAGGAACAAGTATTCAAATGACCCTCGTAAAATAGAGAGCCTACGCTCACTTTTTGTATTTACTCACCATAATTGTACTAAATTCACCACTGTATTCTCTCTCTTATGCCCAGTACTCAAGCACTAAGATTTGTAGTAAATAGTTATTCCCTAATACTCAACTGGATCGATCGACTTTTCTCTTTCTTGTATAGACTTTGATTCGTTTGCAGAAAAAACAACCACACCCCCATCCGTGAATTAACATTAATGCGGAAAACGCTCCGTGTACAAACACCATTTTTAAAGAAACATAGCATATCTTTTATATGCAAGGTCACTACTTTACGTACTTCATCATTATTAATGACTTCGTATACGTTGGGCTGAGAAGCTGTTTCGGTAGATTGCTTTGGCATCTCTACTTTGTTGTTTTCTGCGCAGAATTTTTGTCTACTTTGATACCTGGTAGGGACTTTCAGGACTTTATTTTGTATGTCTTTTAGTTCAGATATTGTTATCCGTGACAATGCATCGGCTACAAAATTATCTTTGCCTCTTAGGTACTCTACAGTAAAATTATACTCCTCTAATTCAAGTCTCATACGCGTTAATTTAGAACTTGGGTTTGTCATTGAAAACAAAAATGTTAGTGGTCTATGGTCTGTTTTTACTATGAAATGAGTTCCGTAGACATAGGGTCTAAATTTGGTGATTGCCCAATAAATAGCTGTTAACTCTTGTTCCGTCGTACTTTTGTTACTTTCTATTTTGGTAAATGCTCTCGATGCGTAAGCTATTGGGAGTTGAGTTCCGTTGTGGGCTTGTGTTAGCACTGCACCACAGGCTTGCTTACTAGCATCTGTGATTATACAAAATTCTTTCGTAAAATCTGGATATTGTAACAGTGTAGGCTTTATTAATTGAGCTTTAAGATATTCAAATGCATTTTGACATTCATTAGTCCATTCAAACTTATTATACCCGATAGTCAAAATGAGTATTGGGGTATATTAGATTTGTGGTAAAAGTGGATGTGTGTAACGTCCAGAAGGAATCGTTTCCGACCCCATAAATTATATATATTCTTGATCAGCATCAATAGCCGAGTCGATTGAGCCATGTCTGTCTGTCCGTCAATCCGTCTGTCCGTCTGTCCGTCCGTCCGTCTGTCCGTCCGTCCGTCTGTCCGTCCCCTTCAGCGCCTAGTGCTCAAAGACTATAAGAGCTAGAGCAACGATGTTTTGTATCCAGACTTCTGTGATATGACACTGCTACAAAAATATTTCAAAACTTCGCCCCGCCCACTTCCGCCCCCACACAGGACGAAAATCTGTGGCATCCACATTTTTAAAGATACGATAAAACTAAAAACGCAGAATCGTAGAGGATGACTATATGTTCTAGAGTGTAAAATCTCAACCAGATCGTATAATTATAATAGCCAGAATCAAGAAAACAATTTCATTCTTACTCGCTCTGTCTCTCTCTAACACACAGGTTTCATGGTCGGCTTTGCCAATTGCAAAATATGAGTTCAAGGATCTCAGAACCTATAAGAGCCAGAGCAACCAAATTTGGTATCCACACTCCTGTGATATCGGACCTTGACCGTTTCGTGTCCAAATTTCGCCCCCGCAAAGGACGAAAATCTGGGGCATCCACAAATCTCAAAGACTATTAAGGCTAGAGTACCCAAATTTGGTATCCGCACTTCTGTTAGATCTCACTATAAAACATATATCTCAGAATTTCGCCCCACCCCTTCCGCCCCCACAAAGGACGAAAATCTGTTGCATCCACAATATTGCAGATTCGAGAAAACTAAAAACGCAGAATCATAGATAATGACCATATCTATCAGACTGCTGAATCTGGACCAGATCAGATAATTTTTATAGCCAAAAGGAACAAATCAATTTGCACTGGCTACGCAGCGCCCGACGTCACGCTCATACTGATTTTCTGTCTCTCTCG
This sequence comes from Drosophila miranda, assembly GCF_003369915.1. Classification (NCBI taxonomy): domain Eukaryota; kingdom Metazoa; phylum Arthropoda; class Insecta; order Diptera; family Drosophilidae; genus Drosophila; species Drosophila miranda. The sequence goes on from NW_022881603.1 coordinate 36,207,522, forward strand.
CACGCACTCTTTGTCGTGTCGTTTAATATTAGCGGCGTCTGCCGGAGGAGAGCCATACTGACTTAGTATCGGGTATAACTGTAGAGTTGCGGTGTCCGCAGCAATTTCCCCCTCGTTTTTTATACCCGATACTCAAAATGAGTATTGGGGTATATTAGATTTGTGATACACTCTTCAAACTAAAAACTGAAATCACATCAACTCTCGCTCGTGGTCAGTTTCCATTATGCAAGTGGCATTCAAATCATCCAGGCGTGATGGAAGACGAATCTACCAAGGAATTAAACATTTCAGAAAACTCAGTCAGCAGCACACTCGGCTTAACTTGGCATCAACGAAGAGATGCATTTAGTTTCACATTTAATCCAAAGGAAGTCTATCCCACTACCACAAAACGAACAATTTTGTCTACTGCGTCGTCGCTATTCGATCCAATCGGTCTGCTATCACCGTTAGGCTATCATTCTTCAGGAGTTGTGGCTTTTGAAACTCGACTGGGACGAGTCTGTCCCCAGAATTTAAGCCACGCATGGAGCAAGTGTTTGGAATCGCTGAATTCACTGTCGTCACTAGCGGTACCTCGTTTTTGTTTGCAGCCTGATACTAGGAGCATTCAAATACATGGATTTTGCGACGCATCGATTCGGGCATACGGCTGCTGTGTTTATGTGCGCACGGAGAATTCGCTTGGACAGGTCACAGTGAAATTGTTCACTTCTAAGTCTAGAGTAGCACCAGTGAAGAAACAGTCTCTTCCGAAGTTTGAACTATGCGGCGCACATCTACTTTCTCAGTTGTATAACAAAGTCAAGGCCATATTCAGTAAACACACTATCACATCTTATTTTTGGAGCGACTCACAGCTCGTATTGCATTGGTTGCAACAACACTCAGTCACCTTATCGACCTTTGTTGGAAATCGAGTGTCCGATATTCAGGATTTAACGTCTGATGGAAAATGGCGCTATGTGCCAACACATCAAAACCCTGCTGATATTCTGTCGCGAGGCTGTAACGTGAGCGAGTTGATTAAGTCTCCATGGTTTTCGGGTCCTACGTTTCTAGTCGAAGATTCACTAAACTGGCCCGCCACTGGTGGAAAACTTGATATTGACATGGACGTGGTTAACTCGGAGAATCGGAAAAGTTTGTTTGCTGCCGTACACGAGACAAATAATATCCTCAACATCGTCGATAATATCAGCTCGTACACTCACAGTCTGCGTCTCATTGCTTGGATGATTAGGTTCATAAGGAGATGTCGGAAGCAATCGACGTTTACCACAACCTCACCGACGCCAGATGAACTTCGTTTTGCTTCACATTGCCTTATTTGGAACATTCAACAAACTCATTTTGTAGAGGACATCCGTTTACTTCAGAAGCAAAAACCATTAAAAAGCAGCTTAAAGTTTCTTACTCCCTTTTTAGAAGTCGTGAACGGATTCGAACTTATCAAGGTTGGTGGACGTTTGGAATACTCAGACCTACAAGACGGTCAAAAACATCCGTTGCTGCTGCCTAGTCAGTCCAAATTTGTATGGAACTATATTCGCCATTTGCATCTTCGGAACTATCACGCTGGACCTAAAGCCCTAGTCGCTCTCATTCGTTTGGAGTATTGGATCGTTAACGCCAGAGACTTGGCACGTAGAATTGTTCGCTCCTGTGTACTACACTGCGTTCGCTACAGACCGAAGCTGCTACAACAACTCATGGGCTCATTACCGCCTAGGCGACTCGCTCCGGCTCGACCCTTTGAACGCTGTGGAGTTGACTTTTGTGGACCCATCAACACATATCTACGCATTCGAGGAAAGGGACCTACAAAAGCATACATAGCCGTGTTCGTTTGCCTTCTCACCAAGGCCGTTCACATCGAAGTAGTCTCTGATTTGTCAACAAAGGCGTTCTTAAACGCATTGAAACGGATGGGAGGTCGTCGCACGCTGCCGACAGACATCTTCTGCGATAATGCCACTAACTTTGTAGGGGCATCGAATCAACTGCAGGAACTAAAAAAGTTTATGTTTTTAAAGCAGACCCAAGATGAAATCTATAAATTTTGCGCATCTGACTTTATTAATTTCCATTTTATTCCCCCCAGGGCACCTCATTTCGGAGGCCTTTGGGAAGCGGCAGTCAAGAGTGCAAAGGGGCTGTTAAATCGTACGCTGGCCAACACCAGGTTCACCTTCGAAGAGTTGAGCACTGTCGTCGTCGAGATAGAATCGATCCTCAACTCGCGCCCGCTATCGCCGCTTTCGTCAGACCCAAATGACTATAGCACTCTCACGGCTGGTCATCTCTGGTCCCCCTCAACGAACCCCCCCGAGGGCACGTTGGTCATCATCCATGAGGACAACCTGCCACCGCTACGCTGGAAACTAGGCCGAGTGCAGTCTACTGTGCTTGGGAAGGATGGACTTGTACGGGTGGTGCACCTCCGCACTGCAAATGGAACATGTTGCAGGCCAATACACAAGTTGGCAATTCTTCCGGTGGTTTGAAAGCAGTCCTTTCAACGGGGCCGGGATGTTCGGTCAAACTCCTTTAAGGAACAAGTATTCAAATGACCCTCGTAAAATAGAGAGCCTACGCTCACTTTTTGTATTTACTCACCATAATTGTACTAAATTCACCACTGTATTCTCTCTCTTATGCCCAGTACTCAAGCACTAAGATTTGTAATAAATAGTTATTCCCTAATACTCAACTGGATCGATCGACTTTTCTCTTTCTTGTATAGACTTTGATTCGTTTGCAGAAAAAACTAACACACCCCCATCCGTGAATTAACATTAATGCGGAAAACGCTCCGTGTACAAACACCATGTTTAAAGAAACATAGCATATCTTTTATATGCAAGGTCACTACTTTACGTACTTCATCATTATTAATGACTTCGTATACGTTGGGCTGAGAAGCTGTTTCGGTAGATTGCTTTGGCATCTCTACTTTGTTGTTTTCTGCGCAGAATTTTTGTCTACTTTGATACCTGGTAGTGACTTTCAGGACTTTATTTTGTATGTCTTTTAGTTCAGATATTGTTATCCGTGACAATGCATCGGCTACAAAATTATCTTTGCCTCTTAGGTACTCTACAGTAAAATTATACTCCTCTAATTCAAGTCTCATACGCGTTAATTTAGAACTGGGGTTTGTCATTGAAAACAAAAATGTTAGTGGTCTATGGTCTGTTTTTACTATGAAATGAGTTCCGTAGACATAGGGGCTAAATTTGGTGATTGCCCAATAAATAGCTGTTAACTCTTGTTCCGTCGTACTTTTGTTGCTTTCTCCTTTGGTAAATGCTCTCGATGCGTAAGCTATTGGGAGTTGAGTTCCGTTGTGGGCTTGTGTTAGCACTGCACCACAGGCTTGCTTACTAGCATCTGTGATTATACAAAATTCTTTCGTAAAATCTGGATATTGTAACAGAGTAGGCTTTATTAATTGAGCTTTAAGATATTCAAATGCATTTTGACATTCATTAGTCCATTCAAATGGACTTATTATACCCGATACTCAAAATGAGTATTGGGGTATATTAGATTTGTGGTAAAAGTGGATGTGTGTAACGTCCAGAAGGAATCGTTTCCGACCCCATAAAGTATATATATTCTTGATCAGCATCAATAGCCGAGTCGATTGAGCCATGTCTGTCTGTCCGTCTGTATTGCAGATTCGAGAAAACTAAAACGCAGAATCATAGATAATGACCATATCTATCTGATTGCTGAATATGGATCAGATAATTTTTATAGCCAAAAGGAACAAATCAATTTGCACTGGCTACGCAGCGCCCGACGTCACGATCAGACTGATTTTCTGTCTCTCTCGCACGCACTCTTTGTCGTGTCGTTTAATATTAGCGGCGTCTGCCGGAGGAGAGCCATACTGACTTAGTATCGGGTATAACTGTAGAGTTGCGGTGTCCGCAGCAACTCACAACGTTCCCCCTCGTAATGTTTTTATACCCGATACTCAAAATGAGTATTGGGGTATATTAGATTTGTGGTAAAAGTGGATGTGTGTAACGTCCAGAAGGAATCGTTTCCGACCCCATAAATTATATATATTCTTGATCAGCATCAATAGCCGAGTCGATTGAGCCATGTCTGTCTGTCCGTCTGTCCATCTGTCCGTCCGTCCGTCTGTCTGTCTGTCCGTCCACTTCAGCGCCTAGTGCTCAAAGACTATAAGAGCTAGAGCAACGATGTTTTGTATCCAGACTTCTGCGATATGACACTGCTACAAAAATATTTCAAAACTTCGCCCCGCCCACTTCCGCCCCCACAAAGGACGAAAATCTGTGGCATCCACATTTTTAAAGATACGATAAAAACAAAAACGCAGAATCGTAGACGATGACCATATGTTTTAGAATGTAAGATCTCAACCAGATCGTATAATTATAATAGCCAGAATCAAGAAAACAATTTCATTCTTTCTCGCTCTGTCTCTCTCTAACACACAGGTTTCATGGTCGGTTTTGCCAATTGCAAAATATGAGTTCAAGGATCTCAGAACCTATAAGATCCAGAGCAACCAAATTTGGTATCCACACTCCTGTGATATCGGACCTTGACCGTTTCGTGTCCAATTTTCGCCACACCCCCTTCCGCCCCCGCAAAGGACGAAAATCTGGGGCATCCACAAATCTCAGAGACTATTAAGGCTAGAGTAACCAAATTTAGTATCCGCACTTCTGTTAGATCTCACTATAAAACGTATATCTCAGAATTTCCCCCCACCCCCTTCCGCCCCCACAAAGGACGAAAATCTGTTGCATCCACAATATTGCACATTCGAGAAAACTAAAAACGCAGAATCATAGATAACGATCATATCTATCAGATTGCTGAATCTGGACCAGATCAGATAATTTTTATAGCCAAAAGGAACAAATCAATTTGCACTGGCTACGCAGCGCCCGACGTCACGCTCAGACTGATTTTCTGTCTCTCTCGCACGCACACTTTGTCGTGTCGTTTAATATTAGCGGCGTCTGCCGGAGGAGAGCCATACTGACTTAGTATCGGGTATAACTGTAGAGTTGCGGTGTCCGCAGCAACTTCCCTCTCGTTTTTTATACCCGATACTCAAAATGAGTATTGGGGTATATTAGATTTGTGGTAAAAGTGGATGTGTGTAACGTCCAGAAGGAATCGTTTCCGACCCCATAAAGTATATATATTCTTGATCAGCATCAATAGCCGAGTCGATTGAGCCCTGTCTGTCTGTCCGTCCGTCCGTCTTTCCGTCTGTCCGTCCCCTTCAGCGCCTAGTGCTCAAAGACTATAAGATCTAGAGCAACGATGTTTTGGATCCAGACTTCTGTGATATGACACTGCTACAAAAATATTTCAAAACTTCGCCCCGCCCACTTCCGCCCCCACAAAGGACGAAAATCTGTTGCATCCACAATATTGCACATTCGAGAAAACTAAAAACGCAGAATCATAGATAACGACCATATCTATCAGATTGCTGAATCTGGATCAGATCAGATCATTTTTATAGCCAATAGGAACAAATCAATTTGCAGTGGCTACGCAGCGCACGACGTCACGATCAGACTGATTTTCTGTCTCTCTCGCACGCACTCTTTGTCGTGTCGTTTAATATTAGCGGCGTCTGCCGGAGGAGAGCCATACTGACTTAGTATCGGGTATAACTGTAGAGTTGCGGTGTCCGCAGCAACTCACAACGTTCCCCCTCGTAATGTTTTTATACCCGATACTCAAAATGAGTATTGGGGTATATTAGATTTGTGGTAAAAGTGGATGTGTGTAACGTCCAGAAGGAATCGTTTCCGACCCCATAAATTATATATATTCTTGATCAAAATCAATAGCCGAGTCGATTGAGCCATGTCTGTCTGTCCGTCTGTCCATCTGTCCGTCCGTCCGTCTGTCTGTCTGTCCGTCCACTTCAGCGCCTAGTGCTCAAAGACTATAAGAGCTAGAGCAACGATGTTTTGTATCCAGACTTCTGCGATATGACACTGCTACAAAAATATTTCAAAACTTCGCCCCGCCCACTTCCGCCCCCACAAAGGACGAAAATCTGTGGCATCCACATTTTTAAAGATACGATAAAAACAAAAACGCAGAATCGTAGACGATGACTATATGTTTTAGAATGTAAGATCTCAACCAGATCGTATAATTATAATAGCCAGAATCAAGAAAACAATTTCATTCTTTCTCGCTCTGTCTCTCTCTAACACACAGGTTTCATGGTCGGTTTTGCCAATTGCAAAATATGAGTTCAAGGATCTCAGAACCTATAAGATCCAGAGCAACCAAATTTGGTATCCACACTCCTGTGATATCGGACCTTGACCGTTTCGTGTCCAATTTTCGCCACACCCCTTCCGCCCCCGCAAAGGACGAAAATCTGGGGCATCCACAAATCTCAGAGACTATTAAGGCTAGAGTAACCAAATTTAGTATCCGCACTTCTGTTAGATCTCACTATAAAACGTATATCTCAGAATTTCCCCCCACCCCATTCCGCCCCCACAAAGGACGAAAATCTGTTGCATCCACAATATTGCACATTCGAGAAAACTAAAAACGCAGAATCATAGATAACGACCATATCTATCAGATTGCTGTATCTGGACCAGATCAGATAATTTTTATAGCCAAAAGGAACAAATCAATTTGCACTGGCTACGCAGCGCCCGACGTCACGCTCAGACTGATTTTCTGTCTCTCTCGCACGCACTCTTTGTCGTGTCGTTTAATATTAGCGGCGTCTGCCGGAGGAGAGCCATACTGACTTAGTATCGGGTATAACTGTAGAGTTGCGGTGTCCGCAGCAACTTCCCCCTCGTTTTTTATACCCGATACTCAAAATGAGTATTGGGGTATATTAGATTTGTGGTAAAAGTGGATGTGTGTAACGTCCAGAAGGAATCGTTTCCGACCCCATAAAGTATATATATTCTTGATCAGCATCAATAGCCGAGTCGATTGAGCCATGTCTGTCTGTCTGTCTGTCCGTCCGTCCGTCTGTCCGTCTGTCCGTCTGTCCGTCCCCTTCAGCGCCTAGTGCTCAAAGACTATAAGATCTAGAGCAACGATGTTTTGGATCCAGACTTCTGTGATATGACACTGCTACAAAAATATTTCAAAACTTCGCCCCGCCCACTGCCGCCCCCACAAAGGACGAAAATCTGTTGCATCCACAATATTGCACATTCGAGAAAACTATATACGCAGAATCATAGATCACGACCATATCTATCAGATTGCTGAATCTGGACCAGATCAGATAATTTTTATAGCCAAAAGGAACAAATCAATTTGCACTGGCTACGCAGCGCACGACGTCACGATCAGACTGATTTTCTGTCTCTCTCGCACGCACTCTTTGTCGTGTCGTTTAATATTAGCGGCGTCTGCCGGAGGAGAGCCATACTGACTTAGTATCGGGTATAACTGTAGAGTTGCGGTGTCCGCAGCAACTCACAACGTTCCCCCTCGTAATGTTTTTATACCCGATACTCAAAATGAGTATTGGGGTATATTAGATTTGTGGTAAAAGTGGATGTGGGTAACGTCCAGAAGGAATCGTTTCCGACCCCATAAATTATATATATTCTTGATCAAAATCAATAGCCGAGTCGATTGAGCCATGTCTGTCTGTCCGTCTGTCCATCTGTCCGTCCGTCCGTCTGTCTGTCTGTCCGTCCACTTCAGCGCCTAGTGCTCAAAGACTATAAGAGCTAGAGCAACGATGTTTTGTATCCAGACTTCTGTGATATGACACTGCTACAAAAATATTTCAAAACTTCGCCCCGCCCACTTCCGCCCCCACAAAGGACGAAAATCTGTGGCATCCACATTTTTAAAGATACGATAAAACCAAAAACGCAGAATCGTAGACGATGACTATATGTTTTAGAATGTAAGATCTCAACCAGATCGTATAATTATAATAGCCAGAATCAAGAAAACAATTTCATTCTTTCTCGCTCTGTCTCTCTCTAACACACAGGTTTGCAAGGTTTTGCCAATTGCAAAATATGAGTTCAAGGATCTCAGAACCTATAAGAGCCAGAGCAACCAAATTTGGTATCCACACTCCTGTGATATCGGACCTTGACCGTTTCGTGTCCAAATTTCGCCACACCCTCTTCCGCCCCCGCAAAGGACGAAAATCTGGGGCATCCACAAATCTCAGAGACTATTAAGGCTAGAGTAACCAAATTTAGTATCCGCACTTCTGTTAGATCTCACTATAAAACGTATATCTCAGAATTTCCCCCCACCCCCTTCCGCCCCCACAAAGGACGAAAATCTGTTGCATCCACAATATTGCACATTCGAGAAAACTAAAAACGCAGAATCATAGATAACGACCATATCTATCAGATTGCTGTATCTGGACCAGATCAGATAATTTTTATAGCCAAAAGGAACAAATCAATTTGCACTGGCTACGCAGCGCCCGACGTCACGCTCAGACTGATTTTCTGTCTCTCTCGCACGCACTCTTTGTCGTGTCGTTTAATATTAGCGGCGTCTGCCGGAGGAGAGCCATACTGACTTAGTATCGGGTATAACTGTAGAGTTGCGGTGTCCGCAGCAACTTCCCCCTCGTTTTTTATACCCGATACTCAAAATGAGTATTGGGGTATATTAGATTTGTGGTAAAAGTGGATGTGTGTAACGTCCAGAAGGAATCGTTTCCGACCCCATAAAGTATATATATTCTTGATCAGCATCAATAGCCGAGTCGATTGAGCCATGTCTGTCTGTCTGTCTGTCCGTCCGTCCGTCTGTCCGTCTGTCCGTCTGTCCGTCCCCTTCAGCGCCTAGTGCTCAAAGACTATAAGATCTAGAGCAACGATGTTTTGGATCCAGACTTCTGTGATATGACACTGCTACAAAAATATTTCAAAACTTCGCCCCGCCCACTTCCGCCCCAACAAAGGACGAAAATCTGTGGCATCCACATTTTTAAAGATACGATAAAACCAAAAACGCAGAATCGTAGACGATGACTATATGTTTTAGAATGTAAGATCTCAACCAGATCGTATAATTATAATAGCCAGAATCAAGAAAACAATTTCATTCTTTCTCGCTCTGTCTCTCTCTAACACACAGGTTTGCAAGGTTTTGCCAATTGCAAAATATGAGTTCAAGGATCTCAGAACCTATAAGAGCCAGAGCAACCAAATTTGGTATCCACACTCCTGTGATATCGGACCTTGACCGTTTCGTGTCCAAATTTCGCCCCACCCTCTTCCGCCCCCGCAAAGGACGAAAATCTGGGGCATCCACAAATCTCAGAGACTATTAAGGCTAGAGTAACCAAATTTAGTATCCGCACTTCTGTTAGATCTCACTATAAAACGTATATCTCAGAATTTCGCCCCCCCCCCTTCCGCCCCCACAAAGGACGAAAATCTGTTGCATCCACAAGATTGCACATTCGAGAAAACTAAAAACGCAGAATCATAGATAACGACCATATCTATCAGATTGCAGAATCTGGACCAGATCAGATAACTTTTATAGCCAAAAGGAACAAATCAATTTGCACTGGCTACGCAGCGCCCGACGTCACGCTCAGACTGATTTTCTGTCTCTCTCGCACGCACTCTTTGTCGTGTCGTTTAATATTAGCGGCGTCTGCCGGAGGAGAGCCATACTGACTTAGTATCGGGTATAACTGTAGAGTTGCGGTGTCCGCAGCAACTCACAACGTTCCCCCTCGTAATGTTTTTATACCCGATACTCAAAATGAGTATTGGGGTATATTAGATTTGTGGTAAAAGTGGATGTGTGTAACGTCCAGAAGGAATCGTTTCCGACCCCATAGATTATATATATTCTTGATCAGCATCAATAGCCGAGTCGATTGAGCCATGTCTGTCTGTCCGTCTGTCCATCTGTCCGTCCGTCCGTCTGTCTGTCTGTCCGTCCACTTCAGCTCCTAGTGCTCAAAGACTATAAGAGCTAGAGCAACGATGTTTTGTATCCAGACTTCTGTGATATGACACTGCTACAAAAATATTTCAAAACTTCGCCCCGCCCACTTCCGCCCCCACAAAGGACGAAAATCTGTGGCATCCACATTTTGAAAGATACGATAAAACCAAAAACGCAGAATCGTAGAGGATGACTATATGTTTTAGAATGTAAGATCTCAACCAGATCGTATAATTATAATAGCCAGAATCAAGAAAACAATTTCATTCTTTCTCGCTCTGTCTCTCTCTAACACACAGGTTTCATGGTCGGTTTTGCCAATTGCAAAATATGAGTTCAAGGATCTCAGAACCTATAAGAGCCAGAGCAATCAAATTTGGTATCCACACTCCTGTGATATCGGACCTTGACCGTTTCGTGTCCAAATTTCGCCACCCCCCCTTCCGCCCCCGCAAAGGACGAAAATCTGGGGCATCCACAAATCTCAGAGACTATTAAGGCTAGAGTAACCAAATTTAGTATCCGCACTTCTGTTAGATCTCACTATAAAACGTATATCTCAGAATTTCGCCCCACCCCCTTCCGCCCCCACAAAGGACGAAAATCTGTTGCATCCACAATATTGCACATTCGGGAAAACTAAAAACGCAGAATCATAGATAACGACCATATCTATCAGATTGCTGAATCTGGACCAGATCAGATAATTTTTATAGCCAATAGGAACAAATCAATTTGCACTGGCTACGCAGCGCCCGACGTCACGCTCAGACTGATTTTCTGTCTCTCTCGCACGCACTCTTTGTCGTGTCGTTTAATACTAGCGGCGTCTGCCGGAGGAGAGCCATACTGACTTAGTATCGGGTATACCTGTAGAGTTGCGGTGTCCGCAGCAACTCACAACGTTCCCCCTCGTAATGTTTTTATACCCGATACTCAAAATGAGTATTGGGGTATATTAGATTTGTGGTAAAAGTGGATGTGTGTAACGTCCAGAAGGAATCGTTTCCGACCCCATAAATTATATATATTCTTGATCAGCATCAATAGCCGAGTCGATTGAGCCCTGTCTGTCTGTCCGTCTGTCCATCTGTCCGTCCGTCCGTCTGTCTGTCTGTCCGTCCACTTCAGCGCCTAGTGCTCAAAGACTATAAGAGCTAGAGCAACGATGTTTTGTATCCAGACTTCTGTGATATGACACTGCTACAAAAATATTTCAAAACTTCGCCCCGCCCACTTCCGCCCCCACAAAGGACGAAAATCTGTGGCATCCACATTTTTAAAGATACGATAAAACCAAAAACGCAGAATCGTAGAGGATGACTATATGTTTTAGAATGTAAGATCTCAACCAGATCGTATAATTATAATAGCCAGAATCAAGAAAACAATTTCATTCTTTCTCGCTCTGTCTCTCTCTAACACACAGGTTTCATGGTCGGTTTTGCCAATTGCAAAATATGAGTTCAAGGATCTCAGAACCTATAAGAGCCAGAGCAACCAAATTTGGTATCCACACTCCTGTGATATCGGACCTTGACCGTTTCGTGTCCAAATTTCGCCACACCCCCTTCCGCCCCCGCAAAGGACGAAAATCTGGGGCATCTACAAATCTCAGAGACTATTAAGGCTAGAGTAACCAAATTTAGTATCCGCACTTCTGTTAGATCTCACTATAAAACGTATATCTCAGAATTTCGCCCCACCCCCTTCCGCCCCCACAAAGGACGAAAATCTGTTGCATCCACAATATTGCACATTCGAGAAAACTAAAAACGCAGAATCATAGATAACGACCATATCTATCAGATTGCTGAATCTGGACCAGATCAGATAATTTTTATAGCCAAAAGGAACAAATCAATTTGCACTGGCTACGAAGCGCCCGACGTCACGCTCAGACTGATTTTCTGTCTCTCTCGCACGCACTCTTTGTCGTGTCGTTTAATATTAGCGGCGTCTGCCGGAGGAGAGCCATACTGACTTAGTATCGGGTATAACTGTAGAGTTGCGGTGTCCGCAGCAACTCACAACGTTCCCCCTCGTAATGTTTTTATACCCGATACTCAAAATGAGTATTGGGGTATATTAGATTTGGGGTAAAAGTGGATGTGTGTAACGTCCAGAAGGAATCGTTTCCGACCCCATAAATTATATATATTCTTGATCAGCATCAATAGCCGAGTCGATTGAGCCATGTCTGTCTGTCCGTCTGTCCGTCTGTCCATCTGTCCGTCCGTCCGTCTGTCTGTCTGTCCGTCCACTTCAGCGCCTAGTGCTCAAAGACTATAAGAGCTAGAGCAACGATGTTTTGTATCCAGACTTCTGTGATATGACACTGCTACAAAAATATTTCAAAACTTCGCCCCGCCCACTTCCGCCCCCACAAAGGACGAAAATCTGTTGCATCCACAATATTGCACATTCGAGAAAACTAATAAAAACGCAGAATCATAGATAACGACCATATCTATCAGATTGCTGAATCTGGACCAGATCAGATAATTTTTATAGCCAAAAGGAACAAATCAATTTGCACTGGCTACGCAGCGCCCGACGTCACGATCAGACTGATTTTCTGTCTCTCTCGCACGCACTCTTTGTCGTGTCGTTTAATATTAGCGGCGTCTGCCGCAGGAGAGCCATACTGACTTAGTATCGGGTATAACTGTAGAGTTGCGGTGTCCGCAGCAACTCACAACGTTCCCCCTCGTAATGTTTTTATACCCGATACTCAAAATGAGTATTGGGGTATATTAGATTTGTGGTAAAAGTGGATGTGTGTAACGTCCAAAAGGAATCGTTTCCGACCCCATAAATTATATATATTCTTGATCAGCATCAATAGCCGAGTCGATTGAGCCCTGTCTGTCTGTCCGTCCGTCCGTCTGTCCGTCTGTCCGTCCCCTTCAGCGCCTAGTGCTCAAAGACTATAAGTTCTAGAGCAACGATGTTTTGGATCCAGACTTCTGTGATATGACACTGCTACAAAAATATTTCAAAACTTCGCCCCGCCCACTTCCGCCCCCACAAAGGACGAAAATCTGTTGCATCCACTATATTGCACATTCGAGAAAACTAATAAAAACGCAGAATCATAGATAACGACCATATCTATCAGATTGCTGAATCTGGACCAGATCAGATAATTTTTATAGCCAAAAGGAACAAATCAATTTGCACTGGCTACGCAGCGCCCGACGTCACGATCAGACTGATTTTCTGTCTCTCTCGCACGCACTCTTTGTCGTGTCGTTTAATATTAGCGGCGTCTGCCGGAGGAGAGCCATACTGACTTAGTATCGGGTATAACTGTAGAGTTGCGGTGTCCGCAGCAACTCACAACGTTCCCCCTCGTAATGTTCTTATACCCGATACTCAAAATGAGTATTGGGGTATATTAGATTTGTGGTAAAAGTGGATGTGTGTAACGTCCAGAAGGAATCGTTTCCGACCCCATAAATTATATATATTCTTGATCAGCATCAATAGCCGAGTCGATTGAGCCATGTCTGTCTGTCCGTCTGTCCATCTGTCCGTCCGTCCGTCTGTCTGTCTGTCCGTCCCCTTCAGCGCCTAGTGCTCAAAGACTATAAGAGCTAGAGTAACGATGTTTTGTATCCAGACTTCTGTGATATGACACTGCTACAAAAATATTTCAAAACTTCGCCCCGCCCACTTCCGCCCCCACAAATGACGAAAATCTGTGGCATCCACATTTTTAAAGATACGATAAAACCAAAAACGCAGAATTGTAAAGGATGACTATATGTTTTAGAATGTAAGATCTCAACCAGATCGTATAATTATAATAGCCAGAATCAAGAAAACAATTTCATTCTTTCTCGCTCTGTCTCTCTCTAACACACAGGTTTCATGGTCGGTTTTGCCAATTGCAAAATATGAATTCAAGGATCTCAGAACCTATAAGAGCCAGAGCAACCAAATTTGGTATCCACACTCCTGTGATATCGGACCTTGACCGTTTCGTGTCCAAATTTCGCCACACCCCCTTCCGCCCCCGCAAAAGACGAAAATCTGGGGCATCCACAATATTGCACATTCGAGAAAACTAAAAACGCGGAATCATAGATAACGACCATATCTATCAGATTGCTGAATCTGGACCAGATCAGATAATTTTTATAGCCAAAAGGAACAAATCAATTTGCACTGGCTACGCAGCGCCCGACGTCACGCTCAGACTGATTTTCTGTCTCTCTCGCACGCACTCTTTGTCGTGTCGTTTAATATTAGCGGCGTCTGCCGGAGGAGAGCCATACTGACTTAGTATCGGGTATAACTGTAGAGTTGCGGTGTCCGCAGCAACTTCCCCCTCGTTTTTTATACCCGATACTCAAAATGAGTATTGGGGTATATTAGATTTGTGGTAAAAGTGGATGTGTGTAACGTCCAGAAGGAATCGTTTCCGACCCCATAAAGTATATATATTCTTGATCAGCATCAATAGCCGATGATTTCTGGCGCTGTCTGTCTGTCCGTCCGTCCGTCTGTCCGTCTGTCCGTCTGTCCGTCCCCTTCAGCGCCTAGTGCTCAAAGACTATAAGAGCTAGAGCAACGATCTTTTGGATCCAGACTTCTGTGATATGTCACTGCTACAAAAATATTTCAAAACTTCGCCGCCCACTTCCGCCCCCACAAAGGACGAAAATCTGTGGCATCCACAATTTTAAAGATATGAGAAAACCAAAAACGTAGAATTGTAGAGTATGACCATATCTTTAAGACTGCGAAATCTGAATTGGATCGTAGCATTATTATAGCCAGCATCAAGAAAACAATTTCATTTTTTCTCGCCCTGTCTCCCTCTAACACACACGTAGCATAGGCGGCTTTGCTTAGAGTAAAACATTAGCGCCTAGATCTCAGAGACTACAAAAGCTAGAGCAACCAAATTTGGTATCCACACTTCTAATATATCGGACCGAGACGAGTTTGTTTCAAAATTTCGCCACACCCCCTTCCGCCCCCGAAAAGGACGAAAATCTGGGGATATTCAAAAATCTCAGAGACTATTAAGGCTAGAGTAACCAAATTTGTTATCCGCACTCCTGTTAGATCTTACTATAAAACGTGTATCTCAAAATTTCGCCCCACCCCTTTCCGCCCACACAAAGGACGAAAATCTGTTGCATCCACAATATTGCACATTCGAGAAAACTAAAAACGCAGAATCATAGATAATGACCATATCTATCCGATTGCTGAATCTGGATCAGATCAGATCATTTTTATAGCCAAAAGGAACAAATCAATTTGCACTGGCTACGCAGCGCCCGACGTCACGCTCAGACTGATTTTCTGTCTCTCTCGTACGCACTCTTTGTCGTGTCGTTTAATATTAGCGGCGTCTGCCGGAGGAGAGCCATACTGACTTAGTATCGGGTATAACCGTAGAGTTGCGGTGTCCGCAGCAACTCACAACGTTCCCCCTCGTTATACCCGATACTCAAAATGAGTATTGGGGTATAGTAGATTTGTGGTAAAAGTGGATGTGTGTAACGTCCAGAAGGAATCGTTTCCGACCCCATAAAGTATATATATTCTTGATCAGCATCAATAGCCGAGTCGATAGAGCCCTGGCTGTCTGTCCGTCCGTCCGTCTGTCCGTCTGTCCGTCCCCTTCAGCGCCTAGTGCTCAAAGACTATAAGGGCTAGAGCAACGATGTTTTGGATCCAGACTTCTGTGATATGTCACTGCTACAAAAATATTTCAAAACTTCGCCCCGCCCACTTCCGCCCCCACAAAGGACGAAAATCTGTGTGAATGGTTCTCTAAGGGTCAAACTACAAAGAGAGTGAGAGCGCTCTATCTGCGATTGCCCACTCGGAGAACGGCGTCGTTTCATGCTAGGGCGGCGTAACCTCGTTTCCGATCACCATGAAGAGTCTTCGTTTGCGTTTCGACGAAATCACAACGACAATTAGCAGTTGCAGCCGGCCGCGCTTAAACCCGTATTACCCATTACATTGTACTCTATACGCGATTAAGATTAAAGTTTAAGTTGATTGAAGTCCAAATGAATAAATCTCGAATTGTCTATATCGTGTAGTACATTATTAAACGCAAAGATTCCCCAGAGCATTTCTGCTCAACATTGAAATCTCGTATCGAGGATTTCACAACATTTTTGGTGGCCCATGAGGGGAACCGCGTTTAATTCGTACTATACGCATATGATTCTACCTCGTTCCGCGTTCAGTTAAATGTACAAATAAAATCATATTTTACCGGCTGCAACTGTAAACGGCAAACACAACGCAAACCAACGGTTTATCCAACAGCCGCTATCTCTCGCACGAAGCAGGGACAAAAATTTTCAAACGCGCTTACAAACTTTGCAACGGTTCTTAGGTGAATTTGAGCAAAATCATCCACGTTTACTAATACTTCGATGTCCAAGTACGCATAATTATGTGTCCAGCGAAGTGGCCTTTCGCTTTGATGAAGACTATACAACGGCATTCAGCATCATATCAGAGGCCTACGAAAATGTATGTCCAAGAGCACCACCGGTACAGCAGAATCCAGAGCCAGCAAATCCATCTGTGTCATCAGTGCAATTGCCCAAGCTACCTGTACCGACATTTACAGGCAAGTTTGTGGATTGGCCGGCATTTCACGGTGCATTTGTTCAACTCATCCATAACAACCAGAAACTGTCCGACGTCCAAAGGTTTCATTTCCTGAAGCAAGCTCTTCCCTCGGATCGCGACGAGGATATTCAGCAGATGGCGCTTGCGGGAAATAACTATGCAACAGCTTGGAGTCTCGTCCTCAAGCGATACGACAACAAACGGCTGCAGTTTATGTACCATATGAACGGTTTGTATGACTTGCCACAGTTGACAAAGGAGCAGTCTGCTGATATAAAACATATGCTTAATGTTGCGACGGTTTGTCTCAATGCTTTCAAGAATCTAGATGTTCAGCATTGGATGGCTCATCATCTCACTTCCAGACTGCCAAGCACGACACTGCAAGCTTGGGAGCTCCATCTCGGTAGCTCTGCCGAACTTGCCACATTTTCTCAGCTACAATCATTTCTCAACGACCGTCTCGTCAGCATCGATGTGTTCGAAAACCGAGGCCACTCCACGACGCGGACACCTGTGCCGCAGCCTGTCAATCAAAGGCACCCGAAGAAGTCAGTTGGCAACGTAACATACAAGGGCAACAGTTTCCACGCCAAAACTGCGGTTGCCGAACACACTCGCTTCCCTCACTGTAGCGACAGTCACAATCTTCGGCATTGCCCGGACCTTTTGTCCAAGGACTGCTTTGCAAGGAAAGCCATCGTCGATCATGCAAAGGCATGCCTCAACTGTCTGAGCCGTTCCCATGCACTTTCAAAATGTACCGGTAAAAGGAACTGCACGCAGTGTGGTCAAAGACACCATACACTGCTGCACTTCCCAACTCCTGCTCAGGTGGCAACACAGCCTCACGCAGCCTCCCATAGCGCTCGTTCCGGTAACTCCTGGCAGTATACAACGAGCGACTCATCTGGCAGGGCTACACCTACGCAACTCTACGCTAGGACCCCACTTCCTACTCAGAGCACTGCACAGCCTCTCCCAGTTGTTCCCAACACTAGTTCCGGTGGTCATCCACAGTCTGCAGCGACCGACTCGTCTGTGAGAACACACTCTGCGCAACTAGTCTCCGCTACGGCAACGCATCACGGACCCAGCACTGTCCTGGCCACTGCCCTGGTCACAATCCAAAACCCCCTTACTGGCCAATCAGCTGTGGTACGTGCGTTAGTGGATTCAGGCTCGGAAGGAACCCTCATTACAGAGCACACAGTGCAGGCTCTCAACCTCAAGCGGCATCCAATTTCGGCAGAAATCGCTGGAGTTGGGACCACCTCCAAGAACAGGTGTACCTACACTACAGAATTGTCATTAAGTTCTTGTACTTCGCAGTTTTGTACTACCATTGATACTGCGTTTATACTTAAAACGCTTACATCGCAATTACCTTCAAAATCCATCAAATTGCAGCAATGTCCTCATTTGAACGGAATAGAACTCGCCGATCCCAGGTTCTACAAATCACAACGGATTGATCTTCTGCTGGGAGCGGACGTAATCCCACAGATCCTGCTTTCAGATATCCGCAGAGGAAAGGAGAACCAACCAATTGCACAGCACACCCAGCTTGACTGGATAGTCTTTGGTCGAGCCACTTCCACACGCTCACACGCTGTCACCATTAGATGTCACCACAACAGGCTAGAGAATCTCGTCCAGAAATTCTTCGAAATGGAGCATCTCGGTTCTGCAAAACAGCTCACACCAGAAGAGCGATGGTGCGAGGAGCATTTTAAACGAACTCACATCCGTCAACGAAACGGCAAGTATTTGGTACGGTTACCACTTAAGCGTTTGTTTGACCCTTCGCAGGTGCTAGGCAAATCACGTCAAATCGCGATTAATCGATTCCAAATGCTTCAACGAAGATTCCAAAGGCAGCCGGAGCTGCAAGCCAAATATTCGGAAGTCATGAATGAGTACTTTCAACTAGGCCAGGTGGCCAAAGTAACAACCAAGGAGCAGCAGCATTGCATCATTAGCAGGGAGAATGGAATCGAGTCCACATGTTGCACCTTGCCTCATCACGCAGTATTCAAAGAGGAAAGTGTCACTACTAAGGTTAGAGTAGTGTATGACGCCTCATGTAAAACGTCAAACGGAAAATCGCTCAATGACGTCCTATGCACCGGACCAGCGCTCCAAAACGATCTAGCCGGCGTGGTCCTGAATTGGCGTTTCCATCGTTTTGTTTTTGCTGCCGACATTCAGAAGATGTATAGATGCATTGACATGAATGCAGAGGATTCGCAATATCAACGCATCTTTTGGCATGACGAACACCACCAAGTAGCTGAGTATTATCTCAACACAGTTACGTTTGGAACCGCTTCAGCTCCTTACACAGCCATTCGCGTCATACATCAACTGGCGCAGGATGAACGAGACCGATACCCACTCGCGGAAAGGGTCCTTCGACACGAAATATACGTGGACGACGTACTAAGCGGAGCTTCCACTCGCGAAGGAGCATTAGAAATTCAAAATCAATTGATCGGAGCCTTACGATCAGCAGGAATGGAGCTTCGAAAGTGGTCTGCGGATGACGCTTCTCTGCTACAAGACATACCTCCAGACCATTTATCTCATAAGACATTATTAGAGTTTGAGTACCAAGATCCCGTTAAAACCTTAGGCCTCTATTGGCATCCACATCAAGACTATTTTGGGTTCAAGATAAATTTTGAAATCAGTCACGCACATACTAAACGTTCTTTACTTTCCACAGTCGCCCGACTGTACGACCCATTAGGTTTCATCACGCCCTGTGTCATGACCGCGAAGGCGATACTCAAGGACTCATGGATGGCCCGCATCAAACGCAACGATGGCAGCCTAGCACAACTGGACTGGGATGAACCGCTGCCAACCGAACTGCTTGATAGATGGCAGGGATTCATACAGAACTTGCCATATGTCGAGCAAATTCAAGTACCACGATGGCTGCGCTTCAACATCCACGAGCTTGCGTCATTACAGCTACATGTTTTCTGCGATGGATCATCACTGGCGTATGCAGCATGTGCATATATTCGTGCAGAGCTACCAAACGGAATGATTCAAACTCATTTGCTAGCTGCACGCAGTCGAGTCACACCCACGAAACCGATCACAATTCCACGAGTCGAACTTTCGGGTGCGCTGCTGGCAGTTAAGCTGGCAAAATGGATCCGGGACCAACTTCGCACTGCAGGACCACCTATGGCAACCTTCTATTGGTCAGATGCTACTATCGTTTTGTTTTGGATAAATGGAGACCGCCACCGATGGCAAACCTTTGTGTCAAATCGCGTTGGGCAGATTTTGGAGCATAGTACATCAACTCAGTGGAGACATGTACCTACTGCGGTAAACCCAGCGGACTGCGCAACTCGGGGCTTAACACCACAAGAGTTAGCAGTACATCCATTATGGTGGTCTGGACCATCATGGCTACAGCAGCCGGAAAGCCAATGGCCGGCAAACGGAGTTCCCAGTCAGGACATCGACAGGACTATAATCGAGGAGAAACCATCAGTTTTGTTCCAAAATGCTGTGCAAGTCTCGGAGGCTCCAGAAGCCTTCATCCAAAACTCGTCCTCATACGACAGGTTAATATCAGTCATGGCATATGTTCTACGGTTAACATTCAAGCCAAAGGGGACAAACTGTCTGGACCACTGAGTGTGCAGGAGCTCGACAACGCTTTAATTCATCTCGTTCGCAGCATTCAACAGGAGGTCTACGCGACAGAGATATTGAGGTTGAAGGGAAACAAGGCACTATCGGGCACACACAAGCTGTGTCAATTATCCCCATTTCTAGGTGACCAACAAATTCTACGAGTCAGAGGTCGACTGCGAAATGCAATGCACCTTCCGATAAGCCAGCGACAACCAATGATCATTCCCAATCATCATCATTTTACCGATCTCGTCGTGCGTAATGCCCACCGTCTCGCACTCCACGGCGGCACCGAATTAACGCTGGCCACTATTCGACACAAATTCTGGATAGTCAACGGAAAACAAACTGTCAAACGCATTCTTCGACAATGCGTCCGATGTTTTCGTCACCGACCGAAACCAGCAGCACAATTGATGGCCGATCTTCCCCTACATAGAGTCAATCCGCCAACTCGTGCATTCATCGCCACCGGAGTGGACTATACAGGCGCGTTCGAAATTCAAGCATCCAGATTCCGTGGACACACAAACTAAAAGGCGTATATCGCAGTTTTCATCTGTTTGGCTACAAAGGCAATTCATCTTGAAGCGGTCACGGGCTTAACCACCGAACACTTTCTCATGGCCCTACAACGTTTCATCGCGCGTCGGGGCTACTGTCAACACATGTATAGCGACTGCGGCACGAACTTCATTGGTGCCGACCGGGCTCTTCAAACCTGGCAAATACATTTAAAACGAGAGCTACCCACAACTGTAATACCTGCTTTAGCGGCCCGAAACGTCCAATGGCATTTTAACCCACCGCATAGTCCTAATTTCGGAGGCCTTTGGGAGGCAAATGTAAAGTCTGTCAAAACACATCTCTATCGAGCCTTTTCAGGATATAAAATGACCTACGAACAACTTGCTACCGTGCTAACACAAATTGAAGCCTGTTTAAATTCCAGGCCATTATGTCCACTAAGCGCGGAGCCGGAGGACCTAGCTGTCCTCACCCCGGCACATTTTCTTATTGGAGATTCATTATTAGCACCGCCGGATGTAACGACAAGGGATGTTCCACTCACAGCCCAATTTCTGGAAGGACAGAAAATAATCCGGCAATTTTGGAAACGTTGGAGTTCGGATTGGCTATCACATCTTCAAGCCCGTCCAAAGTGGCGACCTGAAACCGACAATCTACAAGTCAGCGATCTAGTAATTGTCAAGGATGACCGACTGCCACCCAACGAGTGGAAACTGGGAAGGATAATAGAAGTTCACCCTGGAGCTGACAGTTTAGTCAGAGTCGCAACTGTTAAAACAGCATCAGGCGTATACAAACGATCGGTCTCTAAACTATGTCGGCTACCGTTGCCACAAACCTCAGAATAATCCTACCACCGTTGCTAGCTCTATTCGACCATACATGTACCATAACGAACACTTTATTTATTCACAGAGCATTCACATGTGACATCCTTTGGTTTCTAATACTGGTCCCAGTATTGGGGGCGGCATGGACGGTTTTCTAAGGGTTAAACTACAAAGAGAGTGAGAGCGCTCTAACTGCGATTGCCCACTCGGAGAACGGCGTCGTTTCATGCTAGGGGGGGGTAACCTCGTTTCCGATCACCATGAAGAGTCTTCGTTTGCGTTTCGACGAAATCACAACGACAATTAGCAGTTGCAGCCGGCCGCGCTTAAACCCGTATTACCCATTACATTGTACTCTATACGCGATTAAGATTAAAGTTTAAGTTGATTGAAGTCCAAATGAATAAATCTCGAATTGTCTATATCGTGTAGTACATTATTAAACGCAAAGATTCCCCAGAGCATTTCTGCTCAACATTGAAATCTCGTATCGAGGATTTCACAACACTGTGTCATCCACAATTTTAAAGATATGAGAAAACCAAAAACGTAGAATTGTAGAGAATGACCATATCTTTAAGACTGCGGAATCTGAATTGGATCGTTTTATTATTATAGCCAGCATCAAGAAAACAATTTCATTTTTTCTCGCCCTGTCTCTCTCTAACACACACGTAGCATAGGCGGCTTTGCTTAGAGTAAAACATTAGCGCCTAGATCTCAGAGACTACAAAAGCTAGAGCAACCAAATTTGGTATCCACACTCCTAATATATCGGACCGCGACGAGTTTGTTTCAAAATTTCGCCACACCCCCTTCCGCCCCCGCAAAGGACGAAAATCTGGGGATATTCACAAATCTCAGAGACTATTAAGGCTAGAGTAACCAAATTTGGTATCCGCACTCCTGTTAGATCTTACTATAAAACGTGTATCTCAAAATTTCGCCCCACCCCTTTCCGCCCACACAAAGGACGAAAATCTGTTGCATCCACAATGTTGCATTTTCGAGAAAACTAAAAACGCAGAATCATAGATAATGACCATATCTATCCGATTGCTGAATCTGGATCAGATCAGATCATTTTTATAGCCAATAGGAACAAATCAATTTGCAGTGGCTACGCAGCCCACGACGTCACGCTCAGACTGATTTTCTGTCTCTCTCGCACGCACTCTTTGTCGTGTCGTTTAATATTAGCGGCGTCTGCCGGAGGAGAGCCATACTGACTTAGTATCGGGTATAACGGATATAAACTTCGCCCCGCCCACTTCCGCCCCCACAAAGGACGAAAATCTGTGGCATCCACAATTTTAAAGATATGAGAAAACCAAAAACGTAGAATTGTAGAGAATGACCATATCTTTAAGACTGCGGAATCTGACTTGGATCGTATTATTATTAGAGCCAGCATCAAGAAAACAATTTCATTTTTTCTCGCCCTGTCTCTCTCTAACACACACGTAGCATAGGCGGCTTTGCTTAGAGTAAAACATTAGCGCCTAGATCTCAGAGACTACAAAAGCTAGAGCAACCAAATTTGGTATCCACACTCCTAATATATCGGACCGAGACGAGTTTGTTTCAAAATTTCGCCACACCCCCTTCCGCCCCCGCAAAGGACGAAAATCTGGGGATATTCAAAAATCTCAGAGACTATTAAGGCTAGAGTAACCAAATTTGGTATCCGCACTCCTGTTATATCTTACTATAAAACGTGTATCTCAAAATTTCGCCCCACCCCCTTCCGACCACACAAAAAACGAAAATCTGTTGCATCCACAATGTTGCACTTTCGAGAAAACTAAAAACGCAGAATCATAGATAATGACCATATCTATCCGATTGCTGAGTCTGGATCAGATCAGATCATTTTTATAGCCAATAGGAACAAATCAATTTGCAGTGGCTACGCAGCGCCCGACGTCACGCTCAGACTGATTTTCTGTCTCTCTCGCACGCACTCTTTGTCGTGTCGTTTAATATTAGCGGCGTCTGCCGGAGGAGAGCCATACTGACTTAGTATCGGGTATAACCGTAGAGTTGCGGTGTCCGCAGCAACTCACAACGTTCCCCCTCGTTATACCCGATACTCAAAATGAGTATTGGGGTATATTAGATTTGTGGTAGAAGTGGATGTGTGTAACGTCCAGAAGGAATCGTTTCCGACCCCATAAAGTATATATATTCTTGATCAGCATCAATAGCCGAGTCGATTGAGCCATGTCTGTCTGTCTGTCCGTCTGTCCGTCCGTCCGTCTGTCCGTCTGTCCGTCTGTCCGTCCGTCCGTCTGTCCGTCCCCTTCAGCGCCTAGTGCTCAAAGACTATAAGAGCTAGAGCAACGATGTTTTGTATCCGGACTTCTGTGATATGTCACTGCTACAAAAATATTTCCAAACTTCGCCCCGCCCACTTCCGCCCCCACAAAGGACGAAAATCTGTGCCATCCACATTTTTTAAGATACTATAAAACCAAAAACGCAGAATCGTAGAGGATGACTATATGTTTTAGAATGTAAGATCTCAACTAGATCGTATAATTATTATAGCCAGAATCAAGAAAACAATTTCATTCTTACTCGCTCTGTCTCTCTCTAACACACAGGTTTCATGGTCGGTTTTGCCAATTGCAAAATATGAGTTCAAAGATCTCAGAAGCTATAAGAGCCAGAGCAACCAAATTTGGTATCCACACTCCTGTGATATCGGACCTTGACCGTTTCGTGTCCAAATTTCGCCACACCCCCTTCCGCCCCCGCAAAGGACGAAAATCTGGGGCATCCACAAATCTCAGAGACTATTAAGGCTAGAGTAACCAAATTTGGTATCCGCACTTCTGTTAGATCTCACTATAAAACGTATATCTCAGAATTTCGCCCCACGCCCTTCCGCCCCCACAAAGGACGAAAATTTGTTGCATCCACAATATTGCACATTCGAGAAAACTAAAAACGCAGAATCATAGATAATGACCATATATATCAGATTGCTGAATCTGGACCAGATCAGATAATTTTTATAGCCAAAAGGAACAAATCAATTTGCACTGGCTACGCAGCGCCCGACGTCACGCTCAGACTGATTTTCTGTCTCTCTCGCACGCACTCTTTGTCGTGTCGTTTAATATTAGCGGCGTCTGCCGGAGGAGAGCCATACTGACTTAGTATCGGGTATAACCGTAGAGTTGCGGTGTCCGCAGCAACTCACAACGTTCCCCCTCGTTATACCCGATACTCAAAATGAGTATTGGGGTATATTAGATTTGTGGTAGAAATGGATGTGTGTAACGTCCAGAAGGAATCGTTTCCGACCCCATAAAGTATATATATTCTTGATCAGCATCAATAGCCGAGTCGATTGAGCCATGTCTGTCTGTCTGTCTGTCCGTCTGTCCGTCCGTCCGTCTGTCCGTCTGTCCGTCCGTCCGTCTGTCCGTCCCCTTCAGCGCCTAGTGCTCAAAGACTATAAGAGCTAGAGCAACGATGTTTTGTATCCAGACTTCTGTGATATGTCACTGCAACAAAAATATTTCCAAACTTCGCCCCGCCCACTTCCGCCCCCACAAAGGACGAAAATCTGTGGCATCCACATTTTTTAAGATACTATAAAACCAAAAACGCAGAATCGTAGAGGATGACTATATGTTTTAGAATGTAAGATCTCAACCAGATCGTATAATTATTATAGCCAGAATCAAGAAAACAATTTCATTCTTACTCGCTCTGTCTCTCTCTAACACACAGGTTTCATGGTCGGTTTTGCCAATTGCAAAATATGAGTGCAAAGATCTCAGAAGCTATAAGAGCCAGAGCAACCAAATTTGGTATCCACACTCCTGTGATATCGGACCTTGACCGTTTCGTGTCCAAATTTCGCCACACCCCCTTCCGCCCCGCAAAGGACGAAAATCTGGGGCATCCACAAATCTCAGAGACTATTAAGGCTAGAGTAACCAAATTTGGTATCCGCACTTCTGTTAGATCTCACTATAAAACGTATATCTCAGAATTTCGCCCCACGCCCTTCCGCCCCCACAAAGGACGAAAATCTGTTGCATCCACAATATTGCACATTCGAGAAAACTAAAAACGCAGAATCATAGATAACGACCATATCTATCAGATTGCTGAATCTGGACCAGATCAGATAATTTTTATAGCCAAAAGGAACAAATCAATTTGCACTGGCTACGCAGCGCCCGACGTCACGCTCAGACTGATTTTCTGTCTCTCTCGCACGCACTCTTTGTCGTGTCGTTTAATATTAGCGGCGTCTGCCGGAGCAGAGCCATACTGACTTAGTATCGGGTATAACTGTAGAGTTGCGGTGTCCGCAGCAACTCACAACGTTCCCCCTCGTTATACCCGATACTCAAAATGAGTATTGGGGTATATTAGATTTGTGGTAAAAGTGGATGTGTGTAACGTCCAGAAGGAATCGTTTCCGACCCCATAAAGTATATATATTCTTGATCAGCATCTGTCTATCTGTCCGTCCGTCCGTCTGTCCGTCCCCTTCAGCGCCTAGTGCTCAAAGACTATAAGAGCTAGAGCAACGATCTTTTGGATCCAGACTTCTGTGATATGTCACTGCTACAAAAATATTTCAAAACTTCGCCCCGCCCACTTCCGCCCCCACAAAGGACGAAAATCTGTGGCATCCACAATTTTAAAGATATGAGAAAACCAAAAACGTAGAATTGTAGAGAATGACCATATCTTTAAGACTGCGAAATCTGAATTGGATCGTATCATTATTATAGCCAGCATCAAGAAAACAATTTCATTTTTTCTCGCCCTGTCTCCCTCTAACACACACGTAGCATAGGCGGCTTTGCTTAGAGTAAAACATTAGCGCCTAGATCTCAGAGACTACAAAAGCTAGAGCAACCAAATTTGGTATCCACACTCCTAATATATCGGACCGAGACGAGTTTGTTTCAAAATTTCGCCACACCCCCTTCCGCCCCCGCAAAGGACGAAAATCTGGCGATATTCAAAAATCTCAGAGACTATTAAGGCTAGAGTAACCAAATTTGGTATCCGCACTCCTGTTAGATCTTACTAAAAAACGTGTATCTCAAAATTTCGCCCCACCCCCTTCCGCCCACACAAAGGACGAAAATCTGTTGCATCCACAATATTGCACTTTCGAGAAAACTAAAAACGCAGAATCATAGATAATGACCATATCTATCCGATTGCTGAATCTGGACTAGATCAGATAATTTTTATAGCCAATAGGAACAAATCAATTTGCAGTGGCTACGCAGCCCGCGACGTCACGCTCAGACTGATTTTCTGTCTCTCTCGCACGCACTCTTTGTCGTGTCGTTTAATATTAGCGGCGTCTGCCGGAGGAGAGCCATACTGACTTAGTATCGGGTATAACCGTAGAGTTGCGGTGTCCGCAGCAACTCACAACGTTCCCCCTCGTTATACCCGATACTCAAAATGAGTATTGGGGTATATTAGATTTGTGGTAGAAGTGGATGTGTGTAACGTCCAGAAGGAATCGTTTCCGACCCCATAAAGTATATATATTCTTGATCAGCATCAATAGCCGAGTCGATTGAGCAATGTCTGTCTGTCTGTCTGTTCGTCTGTCCGTCCGTCCGTCTGTCCGTCTGTCCGTCTGTCCGTCCGTCCGTCTGTCCGTCCCCTTCAGCGCCTAGTGCTCAAAGACTATAAGAGCTAGAGCAACGATGTTTTGTATCCGGACTTCTGTGATATGTCACTGCTACAAAAATATTTCCAAACTTCGCCCCGCCCACTTCCGCCCCCACAAAGGACGAAAATCTGTGCCATCCACATTTTTTAAGATACTATAAAACCAAAAACGCAGAATCGTAGAGGATGACTATATGTTTTAGAATGTAAGATCTCAACCAGATCGTATAATTATTATATCCAGAATCAAGAAAACAATTTCATTCTTACTCGCTCTGTCTCTCTCTAACACACAGGTTTCATGGTCGGTTTTGCCAATTGCAAAATATGAGTTCAAAGATCTCAGAAGCTATAAGAGCCAGAGCAACCAAATTTGGTATCCACACTCCTGTGATATCGGACCTTGACCGTTTCGTGTCCAAATTTCGCCACACCCCCTTCCGCCCCCGCAAAGGACGAAAATCTGGGCATCCACAAATCTCAGAGACTATTAAGGCTAGAGTAACCAAATTTGGTATCCGCACTTCTGTGAGATCTCACTATAAAACGTATATCTCAGAATTTCGCCCCACCCCCTTCCGCCCCCACAAAGGACGAAAATCTGTTGCATCCACAATATTGCACATTCAAGAAAACTAAAAACGCTGAATCATAGATAACGACCATATCTATCAGATTGCTGAATCTGGACCAGATCAGATAATTTTTATAGCCAAAAGGAACAAATCAATTTGCACTGGCTACGCAGCGCCCGACGTCACGCTCAGACTGATTTTCTGTCTCTCTCGCACGCACTCTTTGTCGTGTCGTTTAATATTAGCGGCGTCTGCCGGAGGAGAGCCATACTGACTTAGTATCGGGTATAACCGTAGAGTTGCGGTGTCCGCAGCAACTCACAACGTTCCCCCTCGTTATACCCGATACTCAAAATGAGTATTGGGGTATATTAGATTTGTGGTAGAAGTGGATGTGTGTAACGTCCAGAAGGAATCGTTTCCGACCCCATAAAGTATATATATTCTTGATCAGCATCAATAGCCGAGTCGATTGAGCCATGTCTGTCTGTCTGTCTGTCCGTCTGTCCGTCCGTCCGTCTGTCCGTCTGTCCGTCCGTCCGTCTGTCCGTCCCCTTCAGCGCCTAGTGCTCAAAGACTATAAGAGCTGGAGCAACGATGTTTTGTATCCAGACTTCTGTGATATGTCACTGCAACAAAAATATTTCCAAACTTCGCCCCGCCCACTTCCGCCCCCACAAAGGACGAAAATCTGTGGCATCCACATTTTTTAAGATACTATAAAACCAAAAACGCAGAATCGTAGAGGATGACTATATGTTTTAGAATGTAAGATCTCAACCAGATCGTATAATTATTATAGCCAGAATCAAGAAAACAATTTCATTCTTACTCGCTCTGTCTCTCTCTAACACACAGGTTTCATGGTCGGTTTTGCCAATTGCAAAATATGAGTTCAAAGATCTCAGAAGCTATAAGAGCCAGAGCAACCAAATTTGGTATCCACACTCCTGTGATATCGGACCTTGACCGTTTCGTGTCCAAATTTCGCCACACCCCCTTCCGCCCCCGCAAAGGACGAAAATCTGGGGCATCCACAAATCTCAGAGACTATTAAGGCTAGAGTAACCAAATTTGGTATCCGCACTTCTGTTAGATCTCACTATAAAACGTATATCTCAGAATTTCTCAGAATCGCAGAATCATAGATAACGACCATATCTATCAGATTGCTGAATCTGGACCAGATCGGATAATTTTTATAGCCAAAAGGAACAAATCAATTTGCACTGGCTACGCAGCGCCCGACGTCACGCTCAGACTGATTTTCTGTCTCTCTCGCACGCACTCTTTGTCGTGTCGTTTAATATTAGCGGCGTCCGCCGGAGCAGAGCCATACTGACTTAGTATCGGGTATAACTGTAGAGTTGCGGTGTCCGCAGCAACTCACAACGTTCCCCCTCGTTATACCCGATACTCAAAATGAGTATTGGGGTATATTAGATTTGTGGTAAAAGTGGATGTGTGTAACGTCCAGAAGAAATCGTTTCCGACCCCATAAAGTATATATATTCTTGATCAGCATCTGTCTATCTGTCCGTCCGTCCGTCTGTCCGTCTGTCCGTCCCCTTCAGCGCCTAGTGCTCAAAGACTATAAGAGCTAGAGCAACGATCTTTTGGATCCAGACTTCTGTGATATGTCACTGCTACAAAAATATTTCAAAACTTCGCCCCGCCCACTTCCGCCCCCACAAAGGACGAAAATCTGTGGCATCCACACTTTTAAAGATATGAGAAAACCAAAAACGTTGAGTTGTAGAGAATGACCATATCTTTAAGACTGCGGAATCTGAATTGGATCGTATTATTATTATAGCCAGCATCAAGAAAACAATTTAATTTTTTCTCGCCGTCTCTCTCTAACACACACGTAGCATAGGCGGCTTTGCTTAGAGTAAAACATTAGCGCCTAGATCTCAGAGACTACAAAAGCTAGAGCAACCAAATTTGGTATCCACACTCCTAATATATCGGACCGAGACGAGTTTGTTTCAAAATTTCGCCACACCCCCTTCCGCCCCCGCAAAGGACGAAAATCTGGGGCATCCACAAATCTCAGAGACTATTAAGGCTAGAGTAACCAAATTTGGTATCCGCACTTCTGTTAGATCTCACTATAAAACGTATATCTCAGAATTTCGCCCCACCCCCTTCCGCCCCCACAAAGGACGAAAATCTGTTGCATCCACAATATTGCACATTCGAGAAAACTAAAAACGCAGCACCATAGATAACGACCATATCTATCCGATTGCTGAATCTGGATCAGATCAGATCATTTTTATAGCCAATAGGAACAAATCAATTTGCAGTGGCTACGCAGCCCGCGACGTCACGCTCAGACTGATTTTCTGTCTCTCTCGCACGCACTCTTTGTCGTGTCGTTTAATATTAGCGGCGTCTGCCGGAGGAGTGCCATACTGACTTAGTATCGGGTATAACCGTAGAGTTGCGGTGTCCGCAGCAACTCACAACGTTCCCCCTCGTTATACCCGATACTCAAAATGAGTATTGGGGTATATTAGATTTGTGGTAAAAGTGGATGTGTGTAACGTCCAGAAGGAATCGTTTCCGACCCCATAAAGTATATATATTCTTGATCAGCATCTGTCTATCTGTCCGTCCGTCCGTCTGTCCGTCTGTCCGTCCCCTTCAGCGCCTAGTGCTCAAAGACTATAAGAGCCCCGCCCACTTCCGCCCCCACAAAGGACGAAAATCTGTGGCATCCACAATTTTAACGATATGAGAAAACCAAAAACGTAGAATTGTAGAGAATGACCATATCTTTAAGACTGCAGAATCTGAATGGGATCGTATTATTATTATAGCCAGCATCAAGAAAAAAAATTTCATTTTTTCTCGCCCTGTCTCTCTCTAACACACACGTAGCATAGGCGGCTTTGCTTAGAGTAAAACATTAGCGCCTAGATCTCAGAGACTACATAAGCTAGAGCAACCAAATTTGGTATCCACACTCCTAATATATCGGACCGAGACGAGTTTGTTTCAAAACTTCGCCACACCCCCTTCCGCCCCCGCAAAGGACGAAAATCTGGGGATATTCCAAAATCTCAGAGACTATTAAGGCAAGAATAACCAAATTTAGTATCCGCACTCCTGTTAGATCTTACTAAAAAACATGTATCTCAAAATTTCGCCCCACCCCCTTCCGCCCACACAAAGAACGAAAATCTGTTGCATCCACAATATTGCACTTTCGAGAAAACTAAAAACGCAGAATCATAGATAATGACCATATCTATCCGATTGCTGAATCTGGATCAGATCAGATTATTTTTATAGCCAATAGGAACAAATCAATTTGCAGTGGCTACGCAGCGCCCGACGTCACGCTCAGACTGATTTTCTGTCTCTCTCGCACGCACTCTTTGTCGTGTCGTTTAATATTAGCGGCGTCTGCCGCACGAAAACCATACTGACTTTTTATCGGGTATAACCGTAGAGTTGCGGTGTCCGCAGCAACTCACAACGTTCCCCCTCGTTATACCCGATACTCAAAATGAGTATTGGGGTATATTGGATTTGTGGTAAAAGTGGATGTGTGTAACGTCCAGAAGGAATCGTTTCCGACCCCATAAAGTATATATATTCTTGATCAGCATCAATAGCCGAGTCGATTGAGCCATGTCTGTCTGTCCGTCCGTCCGTCTGTCCGTCTGTCCGTCCCCTTTAGCGCCTAGTGCTCAAAGACTATAAGAGCTAGAGCAACGATGTTTTGGATCCAGATTTCTGTGATATGTCACTGCTACAAAAATATTTCAAAACTTCGCCCCGCCCTCTTCCGCCCCCACAAAAGACGCAAATCTGTGGCATCCACAATTTTAAAGATATGAGAAAACCAAAAACGTAGAGTTGTAGAGAATGACCATATCTTTAAGACTGCGGAATCTGAATTGGATCGTATTATTATTATAGCCAGCATCAAGAAAACAATTTCATTTTTTCTCGCCGTCTCTTCTAACACCCACGTAGCCTAGGCGGCTTTGCTTAGAGTAAAACATTAGCGCCTAGATCTCAGAGACTATAAAAGCTAGAGCAACCAAATTTGGTATCCACACTCCTAATATATCGGACCGAGACGAGTTTGTTTCAAAATTTCACCACACCCCCTTCCGCCCCCGCAAAGGACGAAAATCTGGGGATATTCAAAAATCTCAGAGACTATTAAGGCTAGAGTAACCAAATTTAGTATCCGCACTCCTGTTAGATCTTACTAAAAAACGTGTATCTCAAAATTTCGCCCCACCCCCTTCCGCCCACACAAAGAACGAAAATCTGTTGCATCCACAATATTGCACTTTCGAGAAAACTAAAAACGCAGAATCATAGATAATGACCATATCTATCCGATTGCTGAATCTGGATCAGATCAGATCATTTTTATAGCCAATAGGAACAAATCAATTTGCAGTGGCTACGCAGCGCCCGACGTCACGCTCAGACTGATTTTCTGTCTCTCTCGCACGCACTCTTTGTCGTGTCGTTTAATATTAGCGGCGTCTCCCGGAGGAGAGCCATACTGACTTAGTATCGGGTATAACCGTAGAGTTGCGGTGTCCGCAGCAACTCACAACGTTCCCCCTCGTTATACCCGATACTCAAAATGAGTATTGGGGTATATTAGATTTGTGGTAAAAGTGGATGTGTGTAACGTCCAGAAGGAATCGTTTCCGACCCCATAAAGTATATATATTCTTGATCAGCATCAATAGCCGAGTCGATTGAGCCATGTCTGTCTGTCCGTCTGTCCGTCTGTCCGTCTTTCCGTCTGTCCGTCCGTCCGTCTGTCCGTCCCCTTCAGCGCCTATTGCTCAAAGACTATAAGAGCTATAGCAACGATGTTTTGTATCCAGACTTCTGTGATATGTCACTGCTACAAAAATATTTCAAAACTTCGCCCCGCCCACTTCCGCCCCCACAAAGGACGAAAATCTGTGGCATCCACATTTTTAAAGATACGATAAAACCAAAAACGCAGAATCGTAGAGGATGACTATATGTTTTAGAATGTAAGATCTCAACCAGATCGTATAATTATTATAGCCAGAATCAAGAAAACAATTTCATTCTTACTCGCTCTGTCTCTCTCTAACACACAGGTTTCATAGTCGGTTTTGCCAATTGCAAAATATGAGTTCAAAGATCTCAGAAGCTATAAGAGCCAGAGCAACCAAATTTGGTATCCACACTCCTGTGATATCGGACCTTGACCGTTTCGTGTCCAAATTTTGCCACACCCCCCTCCGCCCCCGCAAAGGACGAAAATCTGGGGAATTCACAAATCTCAGAGACTATTAAGGCTAGAGTAACCAAATTTGGTATCCGCACTTCTGTTAGATCTCACTATAAAACGTGTATCTCAAAATTTCGCCCCACCCCCTTCCGCCCACACAAAGGACGAAAATCTGTTGCATCCACAATATTGCACTTTCGAGAAAACTAAAAACGCAGAATCATAGATAATGACCATATCTATCCGATTGCTGAATCCGGATCAGATCAGATCATTTTTATAGCCAATAGGAACAAATCAATTTGCAGTGGCTACGCAGCGCCCGACGTCACGCTCAGACTGATTTTCTGTCTCTCTCGCACGCACTCTTTGTCGTGTCGTTTAATATTAGCGGCGTCTGCCGGAGGAGAGCCATACTGACTTAGTATCGGGTATAACCGTAGAGTTGCGGTGTCCGCAGCAACTCACAACGTTCCCCCTCGTTATACCCGATACTCAAAATGAGTATTGGGGTATATTAGATTTGTGGTAAAAGTGGATGTGTGTAACGTCCAGAAGGAATCGTTTCCGACCCCATAAAGTATATATATTCTTGATCAGCATCAATAGCCGAGTCGATTGAGCCATGTCTGTCTGTCCGTCTGTCCGTCCGTCCGTCTGTCCGTCTGTCCGTCTGTCCGTCCCCTTCAGCGCCTAGTGCTCAAAGACTATAAGAGCTAGAGCAACGATGTTTTGTATCCAGACTTCTGTGATATGTCACTGCTACAAAAATATTTCAAAACTTCGCCCCGCCCACTTCCGCCCCCACAAAGGACGAAAATCTGTGGCATCCACATTTTTAAAGATACGATAAAACCAAAAACGCAGAATCGTAGAGGATGACTATATGTTTTAGAATGTAAGATCTCAACCAGATCGTATAATTATTATAGCCAGAATCAAGAAAACAATTTCGTTTTTACTCGCTCTGTCTCTCTCTAACACACAGGTTTCATGGTCGGTTTTGCCAATTGCAAAATATGAGTTCAAAGATCTCAGAAGCTATAAGAGCCAGAGCAACCATATTTGGTATCCACACTCCTGTGATATCGGACCTTGACCGTTTCGTGTCCAAATTTCGCCACACCCCCTTCCGCCCCCGCAAAGGACGAAAATCTGGGGCATCCACAAATCTCAGAGACTATTAAGGCTAGAGCAACCAAATTTGGTATCCGCACTTCTGTTAGATCTCACTATAAAACGTGTATCTCAAAATTTCGCCCCACCCCCTTCCGCCCACACAAAGGACGAAAATCTGTTGCATCCACAATATTGCACTTTCGAGAAAACTAAAAACGCAGAATCATAGATAATGACCATATCTATCCGATTGCTGAATCTGGATCAGATCAGATCATTTTTATAGCCAATAGGAACAAATCAATTTGCAGTGGCTACGCAGCGCCCGACGTCACGCTCAGACTGATTTTCTGTCTCTCTCGCACGCACTCTTTGTCGTGTCGTTTAATATTAGCGGCGTCTGCCGGAGGAGAGCCATACTGACTTAGTATCGGGTATAACCGTAGAGTTGCGGTGTCCGCAGCAACTCACAACGTTCTCCCTCGTTATACCCGATACTCAAAATAAGTATTGGGGTATATTAGATTTGTGGTAAAAGTGGATGTGTGTAACGTCCAGAAGGAATCGTTTCCGACCCCATAAAGTATATATATTCTTGATCAGCATCAATAGCCGAGTCGATTGAGCCATGTCTGTCTGTCCGTCTGTCCGTCTGTCCGTCCGTCCGTCTGTCCGTCTGTCCGTCCCCTTCAGCGCCTAGTGCTCAAAGACTATAAGAGCTCGAGCACCGATGTTTTGTATCCAGACTTCTGTGATATGTCACTGCTACAAAAATATTTCAAAACTTCGCCCCGCCCACTTCCGCCCCCACAAAGGACGAAAATCTTTGGCATCCACATTTTTAAAGATACGATAAAACCAAAAACGCAGAATCGTAGAGGATGACTATATGTTTTAGAATGTAAGATCTCAACCAGATCGTATAATTATTATAGCCAGAATCAAGAAAACAATTTCATTCTTACTCGCTCTGTCTCTCTCTAACACACAGGTTTCATGGTCGGTTTTGCCAATTGCAAAATATGAGTTCAAAGATCTCAGAAGCTATAAGAGCCAGAGCAACCAAATTTGGTATCCACACTCCTGTGATATCGGACCTTGACCGTTTCGTGTCCAAATTTCGCCACACCCCCTTCCGCCCCCGCAAAGGACGAAAATCTGGGGCATCCACAAATCTCAGAGACTATTAAGGCTAGAGTAACCAAATTTGGTATCCGCACTTCTGTTAGATCTCACTATAAAACGTGTATCTCAAAATTTCGCCCCACCCCCTTCCGCCCACACAAAAGACGAAAATCTGTTGCATCCACAATATTGCACTTTCGAGAAAACTAAAAACGCAGAATCATAGATAATGACCATATCTATCCGATTGCTGAATCTGGATCAGATCAGATCATTTTTATAGCCAATAGGAACAAATCAATTTGCAGTGGCTACGCAGCGCCCGACGTCACGCTCAGACTGATTTTCTGTCTCTCTCGCACGCACTCTTTGTCGTGTCGTTTAATATTAGCGGCGTCTGCCGGAGGAGAGCCATACTGACTTAGTATCGGGTATAACCGTAGAGTTGCGGTGTCCGCAGCAACTCAGAACGTTCCCCCTCGTTATACCCGATACTCAAAATGAGTATTGGGGTATATTAGATTTGTGGTAAAAGTGGATGTGTGTAACGTCCAGAAGGAATCGTTTCCGACCCCATAAAGTATATATATTCTTGATCAGCATCAATAGCCGAGTCGATTGAGCCATGTCTGTCTGTCCGTCCGTCCGTCTGTCCGTCTGTCCGTCCCCTTTAGCGCCTAGTGCTCAAAGACTATAAGAGCTAGAGCAACGATGTTTTGGATCCAGACTTCTGTGATATGTCACTGCTACAAAAATATTTCAAAACTTCGCCCCGCCCTCTTCCGCCCCCACAAAAGACGCAAATCTGTGGCATCCACAATTTTAAAGATATGAGAAAACCAAAAACGTAGAGTTGTAGAGAATGACCATATCTTTAAGACTGCGGAATCTGAATTGGATCGTATTATTATTATAGCCAGCATCAAGAAAACAATTTCATTTTTTCTCGCCGTCTCTTCTAACACACACGTAGCATAGGCGGCTTTGCTTAGAGTAAAACATTAGCGCCTAGATCTCAGAGACTATAAAAGC
The DNA here is from genome assembly GCF_003369915.1 of Drosophila miranda. Classification (NCBI taxonomy): domain Eukaryota; kingdom Metazoa; phylum Arthropoda; class Insecta; order Diptera; family Drosophilidae; genus Drosophila; species Drosophila miranda. The sequence continues at coordinate 36,243,896 of NW_022881603.1, forward strand.
TAGAGCAACCAAATTTGGTATCCACACTCCTAATATATCGGACCGAGACGAGTTTGTTTCAAAATTTCGCCACACCCCCTTCCGCCCCCGCAAAGGACGAAAATCTGGGGATATTCAAAAATCTCAGAGACTATTAAGGCTAGAGTAACCAAATTTAGTATCCGCACTCCTGTTAGATCTTACTAAAAAACGTGTATCTCAAAATTTCGCCCCACCCCCTTCCGCCCACACAAAGAACGAAAATCTGTTGCATCCACAATATTGCACTTTCGAGAAAACTAAAAACGCAGAATCATAGATAATGACCATATCTATCCGATTGCTGAATCTGGATCAGATCAGATCATTTTTATAGCCAATAGGAACAAATCAATTTGCAGTGGCTACGCAGCGCCCGACGTCACGCTCAGACTGATTTTCTGTCTCTCTCGCACGCACTCTTTGTCGTGTCGTTTAATATTAGCGGCGTCTCCCGGAGGAGAGCCATACTGACTTAGTATCGGGTATAACCGTAGAGTTGCGGTGTCCGCAGCAACTCACAACGTTCCCCCTCGTTATACCCGATACTCAAAATGAGTATTGGGGTATATTAGATTTGTGGTAAAAGTGGATGTGTGTAACGTCCAGAAGGAATCGTTTCCGACCCCATAAAGTATATATATTCTTGATCAGCATCAATAGCCGAGTCGATTGAGCCATGTCTGTCTGTCCGTATGTCCGTCTTTCCGTCTGTCCGTCCGTCCGTCTGTCCGTCCCCTTCAGCGCCTATTGCTCAAAGACTATAAGAGCTAGAGCAACGATGTTTTGTATCCAGACTTCTGTGATATGTCACTGCTACAAAAATATTTCAAAACTTCGCCCCGCCCACTTCCGCCCCCACAAAGGACGAAAATCTGTGGCATCCACATTTTTAAAGATACGATAAAACCAAAAACGCAGAATCGTAGAGGATGACTATATGTTTTAGAATGTAAGATCTCAACCAGATCGTATAATTATTATAGCCAGAATCAAGAAAACAATTTCATTTTTACTCGCTCTGTCTCTCTCTAACACACAGGTTTCATGGTCGGTTTTGCCAATTGCAAAATATGAGTTCAAAGATCTCAGAAGCTATAAGAGCCAGAGCAACCATATTTGGTATCCACACTCCTGTGATATCGGACCTTGACCGTTTCGTGTCCAAATTTCGCCACACCCCCTTCCGCCCCCGCAAAGGACGAAAATCTGGGGCATCCACAAATCTCAGAGACTATTAAGGCTAGAGTAACCAAATTTGGTATCCGCACTTCTGTTAGATCTCACTATAAAACGTGTATCTCAAAATTTCGCCCCACCCCCTTCCGCCCACACAAAGGACGAAAATCTGTTGCATCCACAATATTGCACTTTCGAGAAAACTAAAAACGCAGAATCATAGATAATGACCATATCTATCCGATTGCTGAATCTGGATCAGATCAGATCATTTTTATAGCCAATAGGAACAAATCAATTTGCAGTGGCTACGCAGCGCCCGACGTCACGCTCAGACTGATTTTCTGTCTCTCTCGCACGCACTCTTTGTCGTGTCGTTTAATATTAGCGGCGTCTGCCGGAGGAGAGCCATACTGACTTAGTATCGGGTATAACCGTAGAGTTGCGGTGTCCGCAGCAACTCACAACGTTCTCCCTCGTTATACCCGATACTCAAAATAAGTATTGGGGTATATTAGATTTGTGGTAAAAGTGGATGTGTGTAACGTCCAGAAGGAATCGTTTCCGACCCCATAAAGTATATATATTCTTGATCAGCATCAATAGCCGAGTCGATTGAGCCATGTCTGTCTGTCCGTCTGTCCGTCTGTCCGTCCGTCCGTCTGTCCGTCTGTCCGTCCCCTTCAGCGCCTAGTGCTCAAAGACTATAAGAGCTAGAGCAACGATGTTTTGTATCCAGACTTCTGTGATATGTCACTGCTACAAAAATATTTCAAAACTTCGCCCCGCCCACTTCCGCCCCCACAAAGGACGAAAATCTTTGGCATCCACATTTTTAAAGATACGATAAAACCAAAAACGCAGAATCGTAGAGGATGACTATATGTTTTAGAATGTAAGATCTCAACCAGATCGTATAATTATTATAGCCAGAATCAAGAAAACAATTTCATTCTTACTCGCTCTGTCTCTCTCTAACACACAGGTTTCATGGTCGGTTTTGCCAATTGCAAAATATGAGTTCAAAGATCTCAGAAGCTATAAGAGCCAGAGCAACCAAATTTGGTATCCACACTCCTGTGATATCGGACCTTGACCGTTTCGTGTCCAAATTTCGCCACACCCCCTTCCGCCCCCGCAAAGGACGAAAATCTGGGGCATCCACAAATCTCAGAGACTATTAAGGCTAGAGTAACCAAATTTGGTATCCGCACTTCTGTTAGATCTCACTATAAAACGTGTATCTCAAAATTTCGCCCCACCCCCTTCCGCCCACACAAAAGACGAAAATCTGTTGCATCCACAATATTGCACTTTCGAGAAAACTAAAAACGCAGAATCATAGATAATGACCATATCTATCCGATTGCTGAATCTGGATCAGATCAGATCATTTTTATAGCCAATAGGAACAAATCAATTTGCAGTGGCTACGCAGCGCCCGACGTCACGCTCAGACTGATTTTCTGTCTCTCTCGCACGCACTCTTTGTCGTGTCGTTTAATATTAGCGGCGTCTGCCGGAGGAGAGCCATACTGACTTAGTATCGGGTATAACCGTAGAGTTGCGGTGTCCGCAGCAACTCAGAACGTTCCCCCTCGTTATACCCGATACTCAAAATGAGTATTGGGGTATATTAGATTTGTGGTAAAAGTGGATGTGTGTAACGTCCAGAAGGAATCGTTTCCGACCCCATAAAGTATATATATTCTTGATCAGCATCAATAGCCGAGTCGATTGAGCCATGTCTGTCTGTCCGTCCGTCCGTCTGTCCGTCTGTCCGTCCCCTTTAGCGCCTAGTGCTCAAAGACTATAAGAGCTAGAGCAACGATGTTTTGGATCCAGACTTCTGTGATATGTCACTGCTACAAAAATATTTCAAAACTTCGCCCCGCCCTCTTCCGCCCCCACAAAAGACGCAAATCTGTGGCATCCACAATTTTAAAGATATGAGAAAACCAAAAACGTAGAGTTGTAGAGAATGACCATATCTTTAAGACTGCGGAATCTGAATTGGATCGTATTATTATTATAGCCAGCATCAAGAAAACAATTTCATTTTTTCTCGCCGTCTCTTCTAACACACACGTAGCATAGGCGGCTTTGCTTAGAGTAAAACATTAGCGCCTAGATCTCAGAGACTATAAAAGCTAGAGCAACCAAATTTGGTATCCACACTCCTAATATATCGGACCGAGACGAGTTTGTTTCAAAATTTCGCCACACCCCCTTCCGCCCCCGCAAAGGACGAAAATCTGGGGATATTCAAAAATCTCAGAGACTATTAAGGCTAGAGTAACCAAATTTAGTATCCGCACTCCTGTTAGATATTACTAAAAAACGTGTATCTCAAAATTTCGCCCCACCCCTTCCGCCCACACAAAGAACGAAAATCTGTTGCATCCACAATATTGCACTTTCGAGAAAACTAAAAACGCAGAATCATAGATAATGACCATATCTATCCGATTGCTGAATCTGGATCAGATCAGATCATTTTTATAGCCAATAGGAACAAATCAATTTGCAGTGGCTACGCAGCGCCCGACGTCACGCTCAGACTGATTTTCTGTCTCTCTCGCACGCACTCTTTGTCGTGTCGTTTAATATTAGCGGCGTCTGCCGGAGGAGAGCCATACTGACTTAGTATCGGGTATAACCGTAGAGTTGCGGTGTCCGCAGCAACTCACAACGTTCTCCCTCGTTATACCCGATACTCAAAATAAGTATTGGGGTATATTAGATTTGTGGTAAAAGTGGATGTGTGTAACGTCCAGAAGGAATCGTTTCCGACCCCATAAAGTATATATATTCTTGATCAGCATCAATAGCCGAGTCGATTGAGCCATGTCTGTCTGTCCGTCTGTCCGTCTGTCCGTCCGTCCGTCTGTCCGTCTGTCCGTCCCCTTCAGCGCCTAGTGCTCAAAGACTATAAGAGCGAGAGCAACGATGTTTTGTATCCAGACTTCTGTGATATGTCACTGCTACAAAAATATTTCAAAACTTCGCCCCGCCCACTTCCGCCCCCACAAAGGACGAAAATCTTTGGCATCCACATTTTTAAAGATACGATAAAACCAAAAACGCAGAATCGTAGAGGATGACTATATGTTTTAGAATGTAAGATCTCAACCAGATCGTATAATTATTATAGCCAGAATCAAGAAAACAATTTCATTCTTACTCGCTCTGTCTCTCTCTAACACACAGGTTTCATGGTCGGTTTTGCCAATTGCAAAATATGAGTTCAAAGATCTCAGAAGCTATAAGAGCCAGAGCAACCAAATTTGGTATCCACACTCCTGTGATATCGGACCTTGACCGTTTCGTGTCCAAATTTCGCCACACCCCTTCCGCCCCCGCAAAGGACGAAAATCTGGGGCATCCACAAATCTCAGAGACTATTAAGGCTAGAGTAACCAAATTTGGTATCCGCACTTCTGTTAGATCTCACTATAAAACGTGTATCTCAAAATTTCGCCCCACCCCCTTCCGCCCACACAAAAGACGAAAATCTGTTGCATCCACAATATTGCACTTTCGAGAAAACTAAAAACGCAGAATCATAGATAATGACCATATCTATCCGATTGCTGAATCTGGATCAGATCAGATCATTTTTATAGCCAATAGGAACAAATCAATTTGCAGTGGCTACGCAGCGCCCGACGTCACGCTCAGACTGATTTTCTGTTTCTCTCGCACGCACTCTTTGTCGTGTCGTTTAATATTAGCGGCGTCTGCCGGAGGAGAGCCATACTGACTTAGTATCGGGTATAACCGTAGAGTTGCGGTGTCCGCAGCAACTCAGAACGTTCCCCCTCGTTATACCCGATACTCAAAATGAGTATTGGGGTATATTAGATTTGTGGTAAAAGTGGATGTGTGTAACGTCCAGAAGGAATCGTTTCCGACCCCATAAAGTATATATATTCTTGATCAGCATCAATAGCCGAGTCGATTGAGCCATGTCTGTCTGTCCGTCCGTCCGTCTGTCCGTCTGTCCGTCCCCTTTAGCGCCTAGTGCTCAAAGACTATAAGAGCTAGAGCAACGATGTTTTGGATCCAGACTTCTGTGATATGTCACTGCTACAAAAATATTTCAAAACTTCGCCCCGCCCTCTTCCGCCCCCACAAAAGACGCAAATCTGTGGCATCCACAATTTTAAAGATATGAGAAAACCAAAAACGTAGAGTTGTAGAGAATGACCATATCTTTAAGACTGCGGAATCTGAATTGGATCGTATTATTATTATAGCCAGCATCAAGAAAACAATTTCATTTTTTCTCGCCGTCTCTTCTAACACACACGTAGCATAGGCGGCTTTGCTTAGAGTAAAACATTAGCGCCTAGATCTCAGAGACTATAAAAGCTAAAGCAACCAAATTTGGTATCCACACTCCTAATATATCGGACCGAGACGAGTTTGTTTCAAAATTTCGCCACACCCCCTTCCGCCCCCGCAAAGGACGAAAATCTGGGGATATTCAAAAATCTCAGAGACTATTAAGGCTAGAGTAACCAAATTTAGTATCCGCACTCCTGTTAGATCTTACTAAAAAACGTGTATCTCAAAATTTCGCCCCACCCCCTTCCGCCCACACAAAGAACGAAAATCTGTTGCATCCACAATATTGCACTTTCGAGAAAACTAAAAACGCAGAATCATAGATAATGACCATATCTATCCGATTGCTGAATCTGGATCAGATCAGATCATTTTTATAGCCAATAGGAACAAATCAATTTGCAGTGGCTACGCAGCGCCCGACGTCACGCTCAGACTGATTTTCTGTCTCTCTCGCACGCACTCTTTGTCGTGTCGTTTAATATTAGCGGCGTCTCCCGGAGGAGAGCCATACTGACTTAGTATCGGGTATAACCGTAGAGTTGCGGTGTCCGCAGCAACTCACAACGTTCCCCCTCGTTATACCCGATACTCAAAATGAGTATTGGGGTATATTAGATTTGTGGTAAAAGTGGATGTGTGTAACGTCCAGAAGGAATCGTTTCCGACCCCATAAAGTATATATATTCTTGATCAGCATCAATAGCCGAGTCGATTGAGCCATGTCTGTCTGTCCGTCTGTCCGTCTTTCCGTCTGTCCGTCCGTCCGTCTGTCCGTCCCCTTCAGCGCCTATTGCTCAAAGACTATAAGAGCTAGAGCAACGATGTTTTGTATCCAGACTTCTGTGATATGTCACTGCTACAAAAATATTTCAAAACTTCGCCCCGCCCACTTCCGCCCCCACAAAGGACGAAAATCTGTGGCATCCACATTTTTAAAGATACGATAAAACCAAAAACGCAGAATCGTAGAGGATGACTATATGTTTTAGAATGTAAGATCTCAACCAGATCGTATAATTATTATAGCCAGAATCAAGAAAACAATTTCATTTTTACTCGCTCTGTCTCTCTCTAACACACAGGTTTCATGGTCGGTTTTGCCAATTGCAAAATATGAGTTCAAAGATCTCAGAAGCTATAAGAGCCAGAGCAACCATATTTGGTATCCACACTCCTGTGATATCGGACCTTGACCGTTTCGTGTCCAAATTTCGCCACACCCCCTTCCGCCCCCGCAAAGGACGAAAATCTGGGGCATCCACAAATCTCAGAGACTATTAAGGCTAGAGTAACCAAATTTGGTATCCGCACTTCTGTTAGATCTCACTATAAAACGTGTATCTCAAAATTTCGCCCCACCCCCTTCCGCCCACACAAAAGACGAAAATCTGTTGCATCCACAATATTGCACTTTCGAGAAAACTAAAAACGCAGAATCATAGATAATGACCATATCTATCCGATTGCTGAATCTGGATCAGATCAGATCATTTTTATAGCCAATAGGAACAAATCAATTTGCAGTGGCTACGCAGCGCCCGACGTCACGCTCAGACTGATTTTCTGTCTCTCTCGCACGCACTCTTTGTCGTGTCGTTTAATATTAGCGGCGTCTGCCGGAGGAGAGCCATACTGACTTAGTATCGGGTATAACCGTAGAGTTGCGGTGTCCGCAGCAACTCAGAACGTTCCCCCTCGTTATACCGATACTCAAAATGAGTATTGGGGTATATTAGATTTGTGGTAAAAGTGGATGTGTGTAACGTCCAGAAGGAATCGTTTCCGACCCCATAAAGTATATATATTCTTGATCAGCATCAATAGCCGAGTCGATTGAGCCATGTCTGTCTGTCCGTCCGTCCGTCTGTCCGTCTGTCCGTCCCCTTTAGCGCCTAGTGCTCAAAGACTATAAGAGCTAGAGCAACGATGTTTTGGATCCAGACTTCTGTGATATGTCACTGCTACAAAAATATTTCAAAACTTCGCCCCGCCCTCTTCCGCCCCCACAAAAGACGCAAATCTGTGGCATCCACAATTTTAAAGATATGAGAAAACCAAAAACGTAGAGTTGTAGAGAATGACCATATCTTTAAGACTGCGGAATCTGAATTGGATCGTATTATTATTATAGCCAGCATCAAGAAAACAATTTCATTTTTTCTCGCCGTCTCTTCTAACACACACGTAGCATAGGCGGCTTTGCTTAGAGTAAAACATTAGCGCCTAGATCTCAGAGACTATAAAAGCTAGAGCAACCAAATTTGGTATCCACACTCCTAATATATCGGACCGAGACGAGTTTGTTTCAAAATTTCGCCACACCCCCTTCCGCCCCCGCAAAGGACGAAAATCTGGGGATATTCAAAAATCTCAGAGACTATTAAGGCTAGAGTAACCAAATTTAGTATCCGCACTCCTGTTAGATCTTACTAAAAAACGTGTATCTCAAAATTTCGCCCCACCCCCTTCCGCCCACACAAAGAACGAAAATCTGTTGCATCCACAATATTGCACTTTCGAGAAAACTAAAAACGCAGAATCATAGATAATGACCATATCTATCCGATTGCTGAATCTGGATCAGATCAGATCATTTTTATAGCCAATAGGAACAAATCAATTTGCAGTGGCTACGCAGCGCCCGACGTCACGCTCAGACTGATTTTCTGTCTCTCTCGCACGCACTCTTTGTCGTGTCGTTTAATATTAGCGGCGTCTCCCGGAGGAGAGCCATACTGACTTAGTATCGGGTATAACCGTAGAGTTGCGGTGTCCGCAGCAACTCACAACGTTCCCCCTCGTTATACCCGATACTCAAAATGAGTATTGGGGTATATTAGATTTGTGGTAAAAGTGGATGTGTGTAACGTCCAGAAGGAATCGTTTCCGACCCCATAAAGTATATATATTCTTGATCAGCATCAATAGCCGAGTCGATTGAGCCATGTCTGTCTGTCCGTCTGTCCGTCTTTCCGTCTGTCCGTCCGTCCATCTGTCCGTCCCCTTCAGCGCCTATTGCTCAAAGACTATAAGAGCTAGAGCAACGATGTTTTGTATCCAGACTTCTGTGATATGTCACTGCTACAAAAATATTTCAAAACTTCGCCCCGCCCACTTCCGCCCCCACAAAGGACGAAAATCTGTGGCATCCACATTTTTAAAGATACGATAAAACCAAAAACGCAGAATCGTAGAGGATGACTATATGTTTTAGAATGTAAGATCTCAACCAGATCGTATAATTATTATAGCCAGAATCAAGAAAACAATTTCATTCTTACTCGCTCTGTCTCTCTCTAACACACAGGTTTCATAGTCGGTTTTGCCAATTGCAAAATATGAGTTCAAAGATCTCAGAAGCTATAAGAGCCAGAGCAACCAAATTTGGTATCCACACTCCTGTGATATCGGACCTTGACCGTTTCGTGTCCAAATTTCGCCACACCCCCTTCCGCCCCCGCAAAGGACGAAAATCTGGGGCATCCACAAATCTCAGAGACTATTAAGGCTAGAGTAACCAAATTTGGTATCCGCACTTCTGTTAGATCTCACTATAAAACGTGTATCTCAAAATTTCGCCCCACCCCCTTCCGCCCACACAAAGGACGAAAATCTGTTGCATCCACAATATTGCACTTTCGAGAAAACTAAAAACGCAGAATCATAGATAATGACCATATCTATCCGATTGCTGAATCCGGATCAGATCAGATCATTTTTATAGCCAATAGGAACAAATCAATTTGCAGTGGCTACGCAGCGCCCGACGTCACGCTCAGACTGATTTTCTGTCTCTCTCGCACGCACTCTTTGTCGTGTCGTTTAATATTAGCGGCGTCTGCCGGAGGAGAGCCATACTGACTTAGTATCGGGTATAACCGTAGAGTTGCGGTGTCCGCAGCAACTCACAACGTTCCCCCTCGTTATACCCAATACTCAAAATAAGTATTGGGGTATATTAGATTTGTGGTAAAAGTGGATGTGTGTAACGTCCAGAAGGAATCGTTTCCGACCCCATAAAGTATATATATTCTTGATCAGCATCAATAGCCGAGTCGATTGAGCCATGTCTGTCTGTCCGTCTGTCCGTCTGTCCGTCCGTCCGTCTGTCCGTCTGTCCGTCCCCTTCAGCGCCTAGTGCTCAAAGACTATAAGAGCTAGAGCAACGATGTTTTGTATCCAGACTTCTGTGATATGTCACTGCTACAAAAATATTTCAAAACTTCGCCCCGCCCACTTCCGCCCCCACAAAGGACGAAAATCTGTGGCATCCACATTTTTTAAGATACGATAAAACCAAAAACCCAGAATCGTAGAGGATGACTATATGTTTTAGAATGTAAGATCTCAACCAGATCGTATAATTATTATAGCCAGAATCAAGAAAACAATTTCATTTTTACTCGCTCTGTCTCTCTCTAACACACAGGTTTCATGGTCGGTTTTGCCAATTGCAAAATATGAGTTCAAAGATCTCAGAAGCTATAAGAGCCAGAGCAACCATATTTGGTATCCACACTCCTGTGATATCGGACCTTCACCGTTTCGTGTCCAAATTTCGCCACCCCCCCTTCCGCCCCCGCAAAGGACGAAAATCTGGGGCATCCACAAATCTCAGAGACTATTAAGGCTAGAGTAACCAAATTTGGTATCCGCACTTCTGTTAGATCTCACTATAAAACGTGTATCTCAAAATTTCGCCCCACCCCCTTCCGCCCACACAAAGGACGAAAATCTGTTGCATCCACAATATTGCACTTTCGAGAAAACTAAAAACGCAGAATCATAGATAATGACCATATCTATCCGATTGCTGAATCTGGATCAGATCAGATCATTTTTATAGCCAATAGGAACAAATCAATTTGCAGTGGCTACGCAGCGCCCGACGTCACGCTCAGACTGATTTTCTGTCTCTCTCGCACGCACTCTTTGTCGTGTCGTTTAATATTAGCGGCGTCTGCCGGAGGAGAGCCATACTGACTTAGTATCGGGTATAACCGTAGAGTTGCGGTGTCCGCAGCAACTCACAACGTTCTCCCTCGTTATACCCGATACTCAAAATAAGTATTGGGGTATATTAGATTTGTGGTAAAAGTGGATGTGTGTAACGTCCAGAAGGAATCGTTTACGACCCCATAAAGTATATATATTCTTGATCAGCATCAATAGCCGAGTCGATTGAGCCATGTCTGTCTGTCCGTCTGTCCGTCTGTCCGTCCGTCCGTCTGTCCGTCTGTCCGTCCCCTTCAGCGCCTAGTGCTCAAAGACTATAAGAGCTAGAGCAACGATGTTTTGTATCCAGACATCTGTGATATGTCACTGCTACAAAAATATTTCAAAACTTCGCCCCGCCCACTTCCGCCCCCACAAAGGACGAAAATCTTTGGCATCCACATTTTTAAAGATACGATAAAACCAAAAACGCAGAATCGTAGAGGATGACTATATGTTTTAGAATGTAAGATCTCAACCAGATCGTATAATTATTATAGCCAGAATCAAGAAAACAATTTCATTCTTACTCGCTCTGTCTCTCTCTAACACACAGGTTTCATGGTCGGTTTTGCCAATTGCAAAATATGAGTTCAAAGATCTCAGAAGCTATAAGAGCCAGAGCAACCAAATTTGGTATCCACACTCCTGTGATATCGGACCTTGACCGTTTCGTGTCCAAATTTCGCCACACCCCCTTCCGCCCCCGCAAAGGACGAAAATCTGGGGCATCCACAAATCTCAGAGACTATTAAGGCTAGAGTAACCAAATTTGGTATCCGCACTTCTGTTAGATCTCACTATAAAACGTGTATCTCAAAATTTCGCCCCACCCCCTTCCGCCCACACAAAGGACGAAAATCTGTTGCATCCACAATATTGCACTTTCGAGAAAACTAAAAACGCAGAATCATAGATAATGACCATATCTATCCGATTGCTGAATCCGGATCAGATCAGATCATTTTTATAGCCAATAGGAACAAATCAATTTGCAGTGGCTACGCAGCGCCCGACGTCACGCTCAGACTGATTTTCTGTCTCTCTCGCACGCACTCTTTGTCGTGTCGTTTAATATTAGCGGCGTCTGCCGGAGGGGAGCCATACTGACTTAGTATCGGCTATAACCGTAGAGTTGCGGTGTCCGCAGCAACTCACAACGTTCTCCCTCGTTATACCCGATACTCAAAATAAGTATTGGGGTATATTAGATTTGTGGTAAAAGTGGATGTGTGTAACGTCCAGAAGGAATCGTTTCCGACCCCATAAAGTATATATATTCTTGATCAGCATCAATAGCCGAGTCGATTGAGCCATGTCTGTCTGTCCGTCTGTCCGTCTGTCCGTCCGTCCGTCTGTCCGTCTGTCCGTCCCCTTCAGCGCCTAGTGCTCAAAGACTATAAGAGGTAGAGCAACGATGTTTTGTATCCAGACTTCTGTGATATGTCACTGCTACAAAAATATTTCAAACCTTCGCCCCGCCCACTTCCGCCCCCACAAAGAACGAAAATCTGTGGCATCCACATTTTTAAAGATACGATAAAACCAAAAACGCAGAATCGTAGAGGATGACTATATGTTTTAGAATGTAAGATCTCAACCAGATCGTATAATTATTATAGCCAGAATCAAGAAAACAATTTCATTTTTACTCGCTCTGTCTCTCTCTAACACACAGGTTTCATGGTCGGTTTTGCCAATTGCAAAATATGAGTTCAAAGATCTCAGAAGCTATAAGAGCCAGAGCAACCATATTTGGTATCCACACTCCTGTGATATCGGACCTTGACCGTTTCGTGTCCAAATTTCGCCACACCCCCTTCAGCCCCCGCAAAGGACGAAAATCTGGGGCATCCACAAATCTCAGAGACTATTAAGGCTAGAGTAACCAAATTTGGTATCCGCACTTCTGTTAGATCTCACTATAAAACGTGTATCTCAAAATTTCGCCCCACCCCCTTCCGCCCACACAAAGGACGAAAATCTGTTGCATCCACAATATTGCACTTTCGAGAAAACTAAAAACGCAGAATCATAGATAATGACCATATCTATCCGATTGCTGAATCTGGATCAGATCAGATCATTTTTATAGCCAATAGGAACAAATCAATTTGCATTGGCTACGCAGCGCCCGACGTCACGCTCAGACTGATTTTCTGTCTCTCTCGCACGCACTCTTTGTCGTGTCGTTTAATATTAGCGGCGTCTGCCGGAGGAGAGCCATACTGACTTAGTATCGGGTATAACCGTAGAGTTGCGGTGTCCGCAGCAACTCACAACGTTCTCCCTCGTTATACCCGATACTCAAAATAAGTATTGGGGTATATTAGATTTGTGGTAAAAGTGGATGTGTGTAACGTCCAGAAGGAATCGTTTCCGACCCCATAAAGTATATATATTCTTGATCAGCATCAATAGCCGAGTCGATTGAGCCATGTCTGTCTGTCCGTCTGTCCGTCTGTCCGTCCGTCCGTCTGTCCGTCCCCTTCAGCGCCTAGTGCTCAAAGACTATAAGAGCTAGAGCAACGATGTTTTGTATCCAGACTTCTGTGATATGTCACTGCTACAAAAATATTTCAAAACTTCGCCCCGCCCACTTCCGCCCCCACAAAGGACGAAAATCTTTGGCATCCACATTTTTAAAGATACGATAAAACCAAAAACGCAGAATCGTAGAGGATGACTATATGTTTTAGAATGTAAGATCTCAACCAGATCGTATAATTATTATAGCCAGAATCAAGAAAACAATTTCATTCTTACTCGCTCTGTCTCTCTCTAACACACAGGTTTCATGGTCGGTTTTGCCAATTGCAAAATATGAGTTCAAAGATCTCAGAAGCTATAAGAGCCAGAGCAACCAAATTTGGTATCCACACTCCTGTGATATCGGACCTTGACCGTTTCGTGTCCAAATTTCGCCACACCCCCTTCCGCCCCCGCAAAGGACGAAAATCTGGGGCATCCACAAATCTCAGAGACTATTAAGGCTAGAGTAACCAAATTTGGTATCCGCACTTCTGTTAGATCTCACTATAAAACGTGTATCTCAAAATTTCGCCCCACCCCCTTCCGCCCACACAAAGGACGAAAATCTGTTGCATCCACAATATTGCATTTTCGAGAAAACTAAAAACGCAGAATCATAGATAATGACCATATCTATCCGATTGCTGAATCTGGATCAGATCAGATCATTTTTATAGCCAATAGGAACAAATCAATTTGCAGTGGCTACGCAGCGCCCGACGTCACGCTCAGACTGATTTTCTGTCTCTCTCGCACGCACTCTTTGTCGTGTCGTTTAATATTAGCGGCGTCTGCCGGAGGAGAGCCATACTGACTTAGTATCGGGTATAACCGTAGAGTTGCGGTGTCCGCAGCAACTCACAACGTTCTCCCTCGTTATACCCGATACTCAAAATAAGTATTGGGGTATATTAGATTTGTGGTAAAAGTGGATGTGTGTAACGTCCAGAAGGAATCGTTTCCGACCCCATAAAGTATATATATTCTTGATCAGCATCAATAGCCGAGTCGATTGAGCCATGTCTGTCTGTCCGTCTGTCCGTCTGTCCGTCCGTCCGTCTGTCCGTCTGTCCGTCCCCTTCAGCGCCTAGTGCTCAAAGACTATAAGAGCTAGAGCAACGATGTTTTGTATCCAGACTTCTGTGATATGTCACTGCTACAAAAATATTTCAAAACTTCGCCCCGCCCACTTCCGCCCCCACAAAGGACGAAAATCTTTGGCATCCACATTTTTAAAGATACGATAAAACCAAAAACGCAGAATCGTAGAGGATGACTATATGTTTTAGAATGTAAGATCTCAACCAGATCGTATAATTATTATAGCCAGAATCAAGAAAACAATTTCATTCTTACTCGCTCTGTCTCTCTCTAACACACAGGTTTCATGGTCGGTTTTGCCAATTGCAAAATATGAGTTCAAAGATCTCAGAAGCTATAAGAGCCAGAGCAACCAAATTTGGTATCCACACTCCTGTGATATCGGACCTTGACCGTTTCGTGTCCAAATTTCGCCACACCCCCTTCCGCCCCCGCCAAGGACGAAAATCTGGGGCATCCACAAATCTCAGAGACTATTAAGGCTAGAGTAACCAAATTTGGTATCCGCACTTCTGTTAGATCTCACTATAAAACGTGTATCTCAAAATTTCGCCCCACCCCCTTCCGCCCACACAAAGGACGAAAATCTGTTGCATCCACAATATTGCACTTTCGAGAAAACTAAAAACGCAGAATCATAGATAATGACCATATCTATCCGATTGCTGAATCTGGATCAGATCAGATCATTTTTATAGCCAATAGGAACAAATCAATTTGCAGTGGCTACGCAGCGCCCGACGTCACGCTCAGACTGATTTTCTGTCTCTCTCGCACGCACTCTTTGTCGTGTCGTTTAATATTAGCGGCGTCTGCCGGAGGAGAGCCATACTGACTTAGTATCGGGTATAACCGTAGAGTTGCGGTGTCCGCAGCAACTCACAACGTTCTCCCTCGTTATACCCGATACTCAAAATAAGTATTGGGGTATATTAGATTTGTGGTAAAAGTGGATGTGTGTAACGTCCAGAAGGAATCGTTTCCGACCCCATAAAGTATATATATTCTTGATCAGCATCAATAGCCGAGTCGATTGAGCCATGTCTGTCTGTCCGTCTGTCCGTCTGTCCGTCCGTCCGTCTGTCCGTCTGTCCGTCCCCTTCAGCGCCTAGTGCTCAAAGACTATAAGAGCTAGAGCAACGATGTTTTGTATCCAGACTTCTGTGATATGTCACTGCTACAAAAATATTTCAAAACTTCGCCCCGCCCACTTCCGCCCCCACAAAGGACGAAAATCTTTGGCATCCACATTTTTAAAGATACGATAAAACCAAAAACGCAGAATCGTAGAGGATGACTATATGTTTTAGAATGTAAGATCTCAACCAGATCGTATAATTATTATAGCCAGAATCAAGAAAACAATTTCATTCTTACTCGCTCTGTCTCTCTCTAACACACAGGTTTCATGGTCGGTTTTGCCAATTGCAAAATATGAGTTCAAAGATCTCAGAAGCTATAAGAGCCAGAGCAACCAAATTTGGTATCCACACTCCTGTGATATCGGACCTTGACCGTTTCGTGTCCAAATTTCGCCACACCCCCTTCCGCCCCCGCAAAGGACGAAAATCTGGGGCATCCACAAATCTCAGAGACTATTAAGGCTAGAGTAACCAAATTCGGTATCCGCACTTCTGTTAGATCTCACTATAAAACGTGTATCTCAAAATTTCGCCCCACCCCCTTCCGCCCACACAAAGGACGAAAATCTGTTGCATCCACAATATTGCACTTTCGAGAAAACTAAAAACGCAGAATCATAGATAATGACCATATCTATCCGATTGCTGAATCTGGACCAGATCAGATAATTTTTATAGCCAAAAGGAACAAATCAATTTGCACTGGCTACGCAGCGCCCGACGTCACGCTCAGACTGATTTTCTGTCTCTCTCGCACGCACTTTTTGTCGTGTCGTTTAATATTAGCGGCGTCTGCCGGAGGAGAGCCATACTGACTTAGTATCGGGTATAACTGTAGAGTTACGGTGTCCGCAGCAACTCACAACGTTCCCCCTCGTTATACCCGATACTCAAAATGAGTATTGGGGTATATTAGATTTGTGGTAAAAGTGGATGTGTGTAACGTCCAGAAGGAATCGTTTCCGACCCCATAAAGTATATATATTCTTGATCAGCATCAATAGCCGAGTCGATTGAGCCATGTCTGTCTGTCCGTCTGTCCGTCCGTCCGTCTGTCCGTCTGTCCGTCCGTCCGTTCAGCGCCTAGTGCTCAAAGACTATAAGAGCTAGAGCAACGATGTTTTGTATCCAGACTTCTGTGATATGTCACTGCTACAAAAATATTTCAAAACTTCGCCCCGCCCACTTCCGCCCCCACAAAGGACGAAAATCTGTGGCATCCACATTTTTAAAGATACGATAAAACCAAAAACGCAGAATCGTAGAGGATGACTATATGTTTTAGAATGTAAGATCTCAACCAGATCGTATAATTATTATAGCCAGTATCAAGAAAACAATTTCATTCTTACTCGCTCTGTCTCTCTCTAACACACAGGTTTCATGGTCGGTTTTGCCAATTGCAAAATATGATTTCAAAGATCGCAGAAGCTATAAGAGCCAGAGCAACCAAATTTGGTATCCACACTCCTGTGATATCGGACCTTGACCGTTTCGTGTCCAAATTTCGCCACACCCCCTTCCGCCCCCGTAAAGGACGAAAATCTGGGGCATCCACAAATCTCAGAGACTATTAAGGCTAGAGTAACCAAATTTGGTATCCGCACTTCTGTTAGATCTCACTATAAAACGTGTATCTCAAAATTTCGCCCCACCCCCTTCCGCCCACACAAAGGACGAAAATCTGTTGCATCCACAATATTGCACTTTCGAGAAAACTAAAAACGCAGAATCATAGATAATGACCATATCTATCCGATTGCTGAATCTGGATCAGATCAGATCATTTTTATAGCCAATAGGAACAAATAAATTTGCAGTGGCTACGCAGCGCCCGACGTCACGCTCAGACTGATTTTCTGTCTCTCTCGCACGCACTCTTTGTCGTGTCGTTTAATATTAGCGGCGTCTGCCGGAGGAGAGCCATACTGACTTAGTATCGGGTATAACCGTAGAGTTGCGGTGTCCGCAGCAACTCACAACGTTCCCCCTCGTTATATACGATACTCAAAATAAGTATTGGGGTATATTAGATTTGTGGTAAAAGTGGATGTGTGTAACGTCCAGAAGGAATCGTTTCCGACCCCATAAAGTATATATATTCTTGATCAGCATCAATAGCCGAGTCGATTGAGCCATGTCTGTCTGTCCGTCTGTCCGTCCGTCCGTCTGTCCGTCTGTCCGTCTGTCCGTCCCCTTCAGCGCCTAGTGCTCAAAGACTATAAGAGCTAGAGCAACGATGTTTTGTATCCAGACTTCTGTGATATGTCACTGCTACAAAAATATTTCAAAACTTCGCCCCGCCCACTTCCGCCCCCACAAAGGACGAAAATCTGTGGCATCCACATTTTTAAAGATACGATAAAACCAAAAACGCAGAATCGTAGAGGATGACTATATGTCTTAGAATGTAAGATCTCAACCAGATCGTATAATTATTATAGCCAGAATCAAGAAAACAATTTCATTCTTACTCGCTCTGTCTCTCTCTAACACACAGGTTTCATGGTCGGTTTTGCCAATTGCAAAATATGAGTTCAAAGATCTCAGAAGCTATAAGAGCCAGAGCAACCAAATTTGGTATCCACACTCCTGTGATATCGGACCTTGACCGTTTCGTGTCCAAATTTCGCCACCCCCCCTTCCGCCCCCGCAAAGGACGAAAATCTGGGGCATCCACAAATCTCAGAGACTATTAAGGCTAGAGTAACCAAATTTGGTATCCGCACTTCTGTTAGATCTCACTATAAAACGTGTATCTCAAAATTTCGCCCCACCCCCTTCCGCCCACACAAAGGACGAAAATCTGTTGCATCCACAATATTGCACTTTCGAGAAAACTAAAAACGCAGAATCATAGATAATGACCATATCTATCCGATTGCTGAATCTGGACCAGATCAGATAATTTTTATAGCCAAAAGGAACAAATCAATTTGCACTGGCTACGCAGCGCCCGACGTCACGCTCAGACTGATTTTCTGTCTCTCTCGCACGCACTCTTTGTCGTGTCGTTTAATATTAGCGGCGTCTGCCGGAGGAGAGCCATACTGACTTAGTATCGGGTATAACTGTAGAGTTACGGTGTCCGCAGCAACTCACAACGTTCCCCCTCGTTATACCCGATACTCAAAATGAGTATTGGGGTATATTAGATTTGTGGTAAAAGTGGATGTGTGTAACGTCCAGAAGGAATCGTTTCCGACCCCATAAAGTATATATATTCTTGATCAGCATCAATAGCCGAGTCGATTGAGCCATGTCTGTCTGTCCGTCTGTCCGTCCGTCCGTCTGTCCGTCTGTCCGTCCGTCCGTTCAGCGCCTAGTGCTCAAAGACTATAAGAGCTAGAGCAACGATGTTTTGTATCCAGACTTCTGTGATATGTCACTGCTACAAAAATATTTCAAAACTTCGCCCCGCCCACTTCCGCCCCCACAAAGGACGAAAATCTGTGGCATCCACATTTTTAAAGATACGATAAAACCAAAAACGCAGAATCGTAGAGGATGACTATATGTTTTAGAATGTAAGATCTCAACCAGATCGTATAATTATTATAGCCAGAATCAAGAAAACAATTTCATTCTTACTCGCTCTGTCTCTCTCTAACACACAGGTTTCATGGTCGGTTTTGCCAATTGCAAAATATGAGTTCAAAGATCTCAGAAGCTATAAGAGCCAGAGCAACCAAATTTGGTATCCACACTCCTGTGATATCGGACCTTGACCGTTTCGTGTCCAAATTTCGCCACACCCCCTTCCGCCCCCGCAAAGGACGAAAATCTGGGGCATCCACAAATCTCAGAGACTATTAAGGCTAGAGTAACCAAATTTGGTATCCGCACTTCTGTTAGATCTCACTATAAAACGTGTATCTCAAAATTTCGCCTCACCCCCTTCCGCCCACACAAAGGACGAAAATCTGTTGCATCCACAATATTGCACTTTCGAGAAAACTAAAAACGCAGAATCATAGATAATGACCATATCTATCCGATTGCTGAATCTGGACCAGATCAGATAATTTTTATAGCCAAAAGGAACAAATCAATTTGCACTGGCTACGCAGCGCCCGACGTCACGCTCAGACTGATTTTCTGTCTCTCTCGCACGCACTCTTTGTCGTGTCGTTTAATATTAGCGGCGTCTGCCGGAGGAGAGCCATACTGACTTAGTATCGGGTATAACTGTAGAGTTACGGTGTCCGCAGCAACTCACAACGTTCCCCCTCGTTATACCCGATACTCAAAATGAGTATTGGGGTATATTAGATTTGTGGTAAAAGTGGATGTGTGTAACGTCCAGAAGGAATCGTTTCCGACCCCATAAAGTATATATATTCTTGATCAGCATCAATAGCCGAGTCGATTGAGCCATGTCTGTCTGTCCGTCTGTCCGTCCGTCCGTCTGTCCGTCTGTCCGTCCGTCCGTTCAGCGCCTAGTGCTCAAAGACTATAAGAGCTAGAGCAACGATGTTTTGTATCCAGACTTCTGTGATATGTCACTGCTACAAAAATATTTCAAAACTTCGCCCCGCCCCCTTCCGCCCCCACAAAGGACGAAAATCTTTGGCATCCACATTTTTAAAGATACGATAAAACCAAAAACGCAGAATCGTAGAGGATGACTATATGTTTTAGAATGTAAGATCTCAACCAGATCGTATAATTATTATAGCCAGAATCAAGAAAACAATTTCATTCTTACTCGCTCTGTCTCTCTCTAACACACAGGTTTCATGGTCGGTTTTGCCAATTGCAAAATATGAGTTCAAAGATCTCAGAAGCTATAAGAGCCAGAGCAACCAAATTTGGTATCCACACTCCTGTGATATCGGACCTTGACCGTTTCGTGTCCAAATTTCGCCACACCCCCTTCCGCCCCCGCAAAGGACGAAAATCTGGGGCATCCACAAATCTCAGAGACTATTAAGGCTAGAGTAACCAAATTTGGTATCCGCACTTCTGTTAGATCTCACTATAAAACGTGTATCTCAAAATTTCGCCCCACCCCCCTCCGCCCACACAAAGGACGAAAATCTGTTGCATCCACAATATTGCACTTTCGAAAAAACTAAAAACGCAGAATCATAGATAATGACCATATCTATCCGATTGCTGAATCTGGACCAGATCAGATAATTTTTATAGCCAAAAGGAACAAATCAATTTGAACTGGCTACGCAGCGCCCGACGTCACGCTCAGACTGATTTTCTGTCTCTCTCGCACGCACTCTTTGTCGTGTCGTTTAATATTAGCGGCGTCTGCCGGAGGAGAGCCATACTGACTTAGTATCGGGTATAACTGTAGAGTTACGGTGTCCGCAGCAACTCACAACGTGCCCCCTCGTTATACCCGATACTCAAAATGAGTATTGGGGTATATTAGATTTGTGGTAAAAGTGGATGTGTGTAACGTCCAGAAGGAATCGTTTCCGACCCCATAAAGTATATATATTCTTGATCAGCATCTGTCTGTCTGTCCGTCCGTCCGTCTGTCCGTCTGTCCGTCCCCTTCAGCGCTTAGTGCTCAAAGACTATAAGAGCTAGAGCAACGATGTTTTGGATCCAGACTTCTGTGATATGTCACTGCTACAAAAATATTTCAAAACTTCGCCCGCCCACTTCCGCCCCCACAAAGGACGAAAATCTGTGGCATTCACAATTTTAAAGATATGAGAAAACCAAAAACGTAGAATTGTAGAGAATGACCATATCTTTAAGACTGCGGAATCTGAATTGGATCGTATCATTATTATAGCCAGCATCAAGAAAACAATTTCATTTTTTCTCGCCCTGTCTCCCTCTAACACACACGTAGCATAGACGGCTTTGCTTAGAGTAAAACATTCGCGCCTAGATCTCAGAGACTACAAAAGCTAGAGCAACCAAATTTGGTATCCACACTCCTAATATATCGGACCAAGACAAGTTTGTTTCAAAACTTCGCCACACCCCCTTCCGCCCCCGCAAAGGACGAAAATCTGGGGATATTCAAAAATCTCAGAGACTATTAAGGCTAGAGTAACCAAATTTAGTATCCGCACTCCTGTTAGATCTTACTAAAAAACGTGTATCTCAAAATTTCGCCCCACCCCCTTCCGCGCACACAAAGAACGAAAATCTGTTGCATCCACAATATTGCACTTTCGAGAAAACTAAAAACGCAGAATCATAGATAATGACCATATCTATCCGATTGCTGAATCTGGATCAGATAAGAACATTTTTATAGCAAATAGGAACAAATCAATTTGCAGTGGCTACGCAGCCCGCGACGTCACGCTCAGACTGATTTTCTGTCTCTCTCGCACGCACTCTTTGTCGTGTCGTTTAATATTAGCGGCGTCTGCCGGAGGAGTGCCATACTGACTTAGTATCGGGTATAACCGTAGAGTTGCGGTGTCCGCAGCAACTCACAACGTTCCCTCTCGTTATACCCGATACTCAAAATGAGTATTGGGGTATATTAGATTTGTGGTAAAAGTGGATGTGTGTAACGTCCAGAAGGAATCGTTTCCGACCCCATAAAGTATATATATTCTTGATCAGCATCAATAGCCGAGTCGATTGAGCCATGTCTGTCTGTCCGTCTGTCCGTCTGTCCGTCCGTCCGTCCGCACGTCTGTCCGTCTGTCCGTCCGTCCGTCTGTCCGTCCCCTTCAGCGCCTAGTGCTCAAAGACTATAAGAGCTAGAGCAACGATGTTTTGTATCCAGACTTCTGTGATATGTGACTGCTACAAAAATATTTCAAAACTTCGCCCCGCCCACTTCCGCCCCCACAAAGGACGAAAATCTGTGGCATCCACATTTTTAAAGATACGATAAAACCAAAAACGCAGAATCGTAGAGGATGACTATATGTTTTAGAATGTAAGATCTCAACCAGATCGTATAATTATTATAGCCAGAATCAAGAAAACAATTTCATTCTTACT
This sequence comes from Drosophila miranda, assembly GCF_003369915.1. NCBI lineage: Eukaryota > Metazoa > Arthropoda > Insecta > Diptera > Drosophilidae > Drosophila > Drosophila miranda. The sequence goes on from NW_022881603.1 coordinate 36,266,155, forward strand.
CGCTCTGTCTCTCTCTAACACACAGGTTTCATGGTCGGTTTTGCCAATTGCAAAATATGAGTTCAAAGATCTCAGAAGCTATAAGAGCCAGAGCAACCAAATTTGGTATCCACACTCCTGTGATATCGGACCTTGACCGTTTCGTGTCCAAATTTCGCCACACCCCCTTCCGCCCCGCAAAGGACGAAAATCTGGGACATCCACAAATCTCAGAGACTATTAAGGCTAGAGTAACCAAATTTGGTATCCGCACTTCTGTTAGATCTCACTATAAAACGTATATCTCAGAATTTTGCCCCACCCCCTTCCGCCCCCACAAAGGACGAAAATCTGTTGCATCCACAATATTGCACATTCGAGAAAACTAAAAACGCAGAATCATAGATAATGACCGTATCTATCAGATTGCTGAATCTGGACCAGATCAGATAATTTTTATAGCCAGAAGGAACAAATCAATTTGCACTGGCTACGCAGCGCCCGACGTCACGCTCACACTGATTTTCTGTCTCTCTCGCACGCACTCTTTGTCGTGTCGTTTAATATTAGCGGCGTCTGCCGGAGGAGAGCCATACTGACATTAGTATCGGGTATAACCGTAGAGTTGCGGTGTCCGCAGCAACTCACAACGTTCCCCCTCGTTATACCCGATACTCAAAATGAGTATTGGGGTATATTAGATTTGTGGTAAAGGTGGATGTGTGTAACGTCCAGAAGGAATCGTTTCCGACCCCATAAAGTATATATATTCTTGATCAGCATCAATAGCCGAGTCGATTGAGCCATGTCTGTCTGTCCGTCTGTCCGTCCGTCCGTCTGTCCGTCTGTCCGTCCGTCCGTCTGTCCGTCCCCTTCAGCGCCTAGTGCTCAAAGACTATAAGAGCTAGAGCAACGATGTTTTGTATCCAGACTTCTGTGATATGTGACTGCTACAAAAATATTTCAAAACTTCGCCCCGCCCACTTCCGCCCCCACAAAGGACGAAAATCTGTGGCATCCACATTTTTAAAGATATGAGAAAACCAAAAACGTAGAGTTGTAGAGAATGACCATATCTTTTAGACTGCGGAATCTGAATTGGATCGTATTATTATTATAGCCAGCATCAAGAAAACAATTTAATTTTTTCTCGCCGTCTCTCTCTAACACACACGTAGCATAGGCGGCTTTGCTTAGAGTAAAACATTAGCGCCTAGATCTCAGAGACTATAAAAGCTAGAGCAACCAAATTTGGTATCCACACTCCTAATATATCGGACCAAGACGAGTTTGTTTCAAAATTTCGCCACACCCCCTTCCGCCCCCGCAAAGGACGAAAATCTGGGGACATCCACAAATCTCAGAGACTATTAAGGCTAGAGTAACCAAATTTAGTATCCGCACTCCTGTTAGATCTTACTAAAAAACGTGTATCTCAAAATTTCGCCCCACCCCCTTCCGCCCACACAAAGAACGAAAATCTGTTGCATCCACAATATTGAACATTCGAGAAAACTAAAAACGCAGAATCATAGATAATGACCGTATCTATCAGATTGCTGAATCTGGACCAGATCAGATCATTTTTATAGCCAATAGGAACAAATCAATTTGCAGTGGCTACGCAGCGCCCGACGTCACGCTCAGACTGATTTTCTGTCTCTCTCGCACGCACTCTTTGTCGTGTCGTTTAATATTAGCGGCGTCTGCCGGAGGAGAGCCATACTGACTTAGTATCGGGTATAACCGTAGAGTTGCGGTGTCCGCAGCAACTCACAACGTTCCCCCTCGTTATACCCGATACTCAAAATGAGTATTGGGGTATATTAGATTTGTGGTAAAAGTGGATGTGTGTAACGTCCAGAAGGAATCGTTTCCGACACCATAAAGTATATATATTCTTGATCAGCATCAATAGCCGAGTCGATTGAGCCATGTCTGTCTGTCCGTCTGTCCGTCTGTCCGTCCGTCCGTCTGTCCGTCTGTCCGTCCGTCCGTCTGTCCGTCCCCTTCAGCGCCTAGTGCTCAAAGACTATAAGAGCTAGAGCACCGATGTTTTGTATCCAGACTTCTGTGATATGTCACTGCTACAAAAATATTTCAAAACTTCGCCCCGCCCACTTCCGCCCCCACAAAGGACGAAAATCTGTGGCATCCACATTTATAAAGATACGATAAAACCAAAAACGCAGAATCGTAGAGGATGACTATATGTTTTAGAATGTAAGATCTCAACCAGATCGTATAATTATTATAGCCAGAATCAAGAAAACAATTTCATTCTTACTCGCTCTGTCTCTCTCTAACACACAGGTTTCATAGTCGGTTTTGCCAATTGCAAAATATGAGTTCAAAGATCTCAGAAGCTATAAGAGCAATAGCAACCAAATTTGGTATCCACACTCCTGTGGTATCGGACCTTGACCGTTTCGTGTCCAAATTTCGCCACACCCCCTTCCGCCCCGCAAAGGACGAAAATCTGGGGCATCCACAAATCTCAGAGAATATTAAGGCTAGAGTAACCAAATTTGGTATCGCACTTCTGTTAGATCTCACTATAAAACGTGTATCTCAGAATTTCGCCCCACCCCCTTCCGCCCCCACAAAGGACGAAAATCTGTTGCATCCACAATATTGCACATTCGAGAAAACTAAGAACGCAGAATCATAGATAACGACCATATCTATCAGATTGCTGAATCTGGACCAGATCAGATAATTTTTATAGCCAAAAGGAACAAATCAATTTGCACTGGCTACGCAGCGCCCGACGTCTCGCTCAGACTGATTTTCTGTCTCTCTCGCACGCACTCTTTGTCGTGTCGTTTAATATTAGCGGCGTCTGCCGGAGGAGAGCCATACTGACATTAGTATCGGGTATAACTGTAGAGTTGCGGTGTCCGCAGCAACTCACAACGTTCCCCCTCGTTATACCCGATACTCAAAATGAGTATTGGGGTATATTAGATTTGTGGTAAAAGTGGATGTGTGTAACGTCCAGAAGGAATCGTTTCCGACCCCATAAAGTATATATATTCTTGATCAGCATCTGTCTGTCTGTCCGTCCGTCCGTCTGTCCGTCTGTCCGTCCCTTCAGCGCTTAGTGCTCAAAGACTATAAGAGCTAGAGCAACGATGTTTTGGATCCAGACTTCTGTGATATGTCACTGCTACAAAAATATTTCAAAACTTCGCACCGCCCACTGCCGCCCCACAAAGGACGAAAACCTGTGGCATCCACAATTTTAAAGATATGAGAAAACCAAAAACGTAGAATTGTAGAGAATGACCATATCTTTAAGACTGCGGAATCTGAATTGGATCGTATCATTATCATAGCCAGCATCAAGAAAACAATTTCATTTTTTCTCGCCCTGTCTCCCTCTAACACACACGTAGCATAGGCGGCTTTGCTTAGAGTAAAACATTAGCGCCTAGATCTCAGAGACTACAAAAGCTAGAGCAACCAAATTTGGTATCCACACTCCTAATATATCGGACCAAGACGAGTTTGTTTCAAAACTTCGCCACACCCCCTTCCGCCCCCGCAAAGCACGAAAATCTGGGGATATTCAAAAATCTCAGAGACTATTAAGGCTAGAGTAACCAAATTTAGTATCCGCACTCCTGTTAGATCTTACTAAAAAACGTGTATCTCAAAATTTCGCCCCACCCCCTACCGCCCACACAAAGAACGAAAATCTGTTGCATCCACAATATTGCACTTTCGAGAAAACTAAAAACGCAGAATCATAGATAATGACCATATCTATCCGATTGCTGAATCTGGATCAGATAAGAACATTTTTATAGCCAATAGGAACAAATCAATTTGCAGTGGCTACGCAGCCCGCGACGTCACGCTCAGACTGATTTTCTGTCTCTCTCGCACGCACTCTTTGTCGTGTCGTTTAATATTAGCGGCGTCTGCCGGAGGAGTGCCATACTGACTTAGTATCGGGTATAACCGTAGAGTTGCGGTGTCCGCAGCAACTCACAACGTTCCCCTTCGTTATACCCGATACTCAAAATGAGTATTGGGGTATATTAGATTTGTGGTAAAAGTGGATGTGTGTAACGTCCAGAAGGAATCGTTTCCGACACCATAAAGTATATATATTCTTGATCAGCATCAATAGCCGAGTCGATTGAGCCATGTCTGTCTGTCCGTCTGTCCGTCCGTCCGTCCGTCCGTCTGTCCGTCTGTCCGTCTGTCCGTCCGTCCGTCTGTCCGTCCCCTTCAGCGCCTAGTGCTCAAAGACTATAAGAGCTAGAGCAACGATGTTTTGTATCCAGACTTCTGTGATATGTGACTGCTACAAAAATATTTCAAAACTTCGCCCCGCCCACTTCCGCCCCCACAAAGGACGAAAATCTGTGGCATCCACATTTTTAAAGATATGAGAAAACCAAAAACGTAGAGTTGTAGAGAATGACCATATCTTTAAGACTGCGGAATCTGAATTGGATCGTATTATTATTATAGCCAGCATCAAGAAAACAATTTAATTTTTTCTCGCCGTCTCTCTCTAACACACACGTAGCATAGGCGGCTTTGCTTAGAGTAAAACATTAGCGCCTAGATCTCAGAGACTATAAAAGCTAGAGCAACCAAATTTGGTATCCACACTCCTAATATATCGGACCGAGACGAGTTTGTTTCAAAATTTCGCCACACCCCCTTCCGCCCCCGCAAAGGACGAAAATCTGGGGATATTCAAAAATCTCAGAGACTATTAAGGCTAGAGTAACCAAATTTAGTATCCGCACTCCTGTTAGATCTTACTAAAAAAACGTGTATCTCAAAATTTCGCCCCACCCCCTACCGCCCACACAAAGAACGAAAATCTGTTGCATCCACAATATTGCACTTTCGAGAAAACTAAAAACGCAGAATCATAGATAATAACCATATCTATCCGATTGCTGAATCTGGATCAGATCAGATCATTTTTATAGCCAATAGGAACAAATCAATTTGCAGTGGCTACGCAGCGCCCGACGTCACGCTCAGACTGATTTTCTGTCTCTCTCGCACGCACTCTTTGTCGTGTCGTTTAATATTAGCGGCGTCTGCCGGAGGAGAGCCATACTGACTTAGTATCGGGTATAACCGTAGAGTTGCGGTGTCCGCAGCAACTCACAACGTTCCCCCTCGTTATACCCGATACTCAAAATGAGTATTGGGGTATATTAGATTTGTGGTAAAAGTGGATGTGTGTAACGTCCAGAAGGAATCGTTTCCGACACCATAAAGTATATATATTCTTGATCAGCATCAATAGCCGAGTCGATTGAGCCATGTCTGTCTGTCCGTCTGTCCGTCTGTCCGTCCGTCCGTCTGTCCGTCTGTCCGTCTGTCCGTCCGTCCGTCTGTCCGTCCCCTTCAGCGCCTAGTGCTCAAAGACTATAAGAGCTAGAGCAACGATGTTTTGTATCCAGACTTCTGTGATATGTGACTGCTACAAAAATATTTCAAAACTTCGCCCCGCCCACTTCCGCCCCCACAAAGGACGAAAATCTGTGGCATCCACATTTTTAAAGATATGAGAAAACCAAAAACGTAGAGTTGTAGAGAATGACCATATCTTTAAGACTGCGGAATCTGAATTGGATCGTATTATTATTATAGCCAGCATCAAGAAAACAATTTAATTTTTTCTCGCCGTCTCTCTCTAACACACACGTAGCATAGGCGGCTTTGCTTAGAGTAAAACATTAGCGCCTAGATCTCAGAGACTATAAAAGCTAGAGCAACCAAATTTGGTATCCACACTCCTAATATATCGGACCGAGACGAGTTTGTTTCAAAATTTCGCCACACCCCCTTCCGCCCCCGCAAAGGACGAAAATCTGGGATATTCAAAAATCTCAGAGACTATTAAGGCTAGAGTAACCAAATTTAGTATCCGCACTCCTGTTAGATCTTACTAAAAAACGTGTATCTCAAAATTTCGCCCCACCCCCTACCGCCCACACAAAGAACGAAAATCTGTTGCATCCACATTTTTTAACTTTCGATAAAACTAAAAACGCAGAATCATAGATAATAACCATATCTATCCGATTGCTGAATCTGGATCAGATCAGATCATTTTTATAGCCAATAGGAACAAATCAATTTGCAGTGGCTACGCAGCGCCCGACGTCACGCTCAGACTGATTTTCTGTCTCTCTCGCACGCACTCTTTGTCGTGTCGTTTAATATTAGCGGCGTCTGCCGGAGGAGAGCCATACTGACTTAGTATCGGGTATAACCGTAGAGTTGCGGTGTCCGCAGCAACTCACAACGTTCCCCCTCGTTATACCCGATACTCAAAATGAGTATTGGGGTATATTAGATTTGTGGTAAAAGTGGATGTGTGTAACGTCCAGAAGGAATCGTTTCCGACACCATAAAGTATATATATTCGTGATCAGCATCAATAGCCGAGTCGATTGAGCCATGTCTGTCTGTCCGTCTGTCCGTCTGTCCGTCCGTCCGTCTGTCCGTCTGTCCGTCCGTCCGTCTGTCCGTCCCTTCAGCGCCTAGTGCTCAAAGACTATAAGAGCTAGAGCAACGATGTTTTGTATCCAGACTTCTGTGATATGTCACTGCTACAAAAATATTTCAAAACTTCTCCCCGCCCGCTTCCGCCCCCACAAAGGACTAAAATCTGTGGCATCCACATTTTTAAAGATACGATAAAACCAAAAACGCAGAATCGTAGAGGATGACTATATGTTTTAGAATGTAAGATCTCAACCAGATCGTATAATTATTATAGCCAGAATCAAGAAAACAATTTCATTCTTACTCGCTCTGTCTCTCTCTAACACACAGGTTTCATAGTCGGTTTTGCCAATTGCAAAATATGAGTTCAAAGATCTCAGAAGCTATAAGAGCAATAGCAACCAAATTTGGTATCCACACTCCTGTGGTATCGGACCTTGACCGTTTCGTGTCCAAATTTCGCCACACCCCCTTCCGCCCCCGCAAAGGACGAAAATCTGGGGCATCCACAAATCTCAGAGAATATTAAGGCTAGAGTAACCAAATTTGGTATCGGCACTTCTGTTAGATCTCACTATAAGACGTGTATCTCAGAATTTCGCCCCAACCCCTTCCGCCCCCACAAAGGACGAAAATCTGTTGCATCCACAATATTGCACATTCGAGAAAACTAAGAACGCAGAATCATAGATAACGACCATATCTATCAGATTGCTGAATCTGGACCAGATCAGGTAATTTTTATAGCCAAAAGGAACAAATCAATTTGCACTGGCTACGCAGCGCCCGACGTCACGCTCAGACTGATTTTCTGTCTCTCTCGCACGCACTCTTTGTCGTGTCGTTTAATATTAGCGGCGTCTGCCGGAGGAGAACCATACTGACATTAGTATCGGGTATAACTGTAGAGTTGCGGTGTCCGCAGCAACTCACAACGTTCCCCCTCGTTATACCCGATACTCAAAATGAGTATTGGGGTATATTAGATTTGTGGTAAAAGTGGATGTGTGTAACGTCCAGAAGGAATCGTTTCCGACCCCATAAAGTATATATATTCTTGATCAGCATCTGTCTGTCTGTCCGTCCGTCCGTCTGTCCGTCTGTCCGTCCCCTTCAGGGCTTAGTGCTCAAAGACTATAAGAGCTAGAGCAACGATGTTTTGGATCCAGACTTCTGTGATATGTCACTGCTACAAAAATATTTCAAAACTTCGCACCGCCCACTGCCGCCCCCACAAAGGACGAAAACCTGTGGCATCCACAATTTTAAAGATATGAGAAAACCAAAAACGTAGAATTGTAGAGAATGACCATATCTTTAAGACTGCGGAATCTGAATTGGATCGTATTATTATTATAGCCAGCATCAAGAAAACAATTTCATTTTTTCTCGCCCTGTCTCCCTCTAACACACACGTAGCATAGGCGGCTTTGCTTAGAGTAAAACATTAGCGCCTAGATCTCAGAGACTACAAAAGCTAGAGCAACCAAATTTGGTATCCACACTCCTAATATATCGGACCAAGACGAGTTTGTTTCAAAACTTCGCCACACCCCCTTCGGCCCCCGCAAAGGACGAAAATCTGGGGATATTCAAAAATCTCAGAGACTATTAAGGCTAGAGTAACCAAATTTAGTATCCGCACTCCTGTTAGATCTTACTAATAAACGTGTATCTCAAAATTTCGCCCCACCCCCTTCCGCCCACACAAAGAACGAAAATCTGTTGCATCCACAATATTGCACTTTCGAGAAAACTAAAAACGCAGAATCATAGATAATGACCATATCTATCCGATTGCTGAATCTGGATCAGATAAGAACATTTTTATAGCCAATAGGAACAAATCAATTTGCAGTGGCTACGCAGCCCGCGACGTCACGCTCAGACTGATTTTCTGTCTCTCTCGCACGCACTCTTTGTCGTGTCGTTTAATATTAGCGGCGTCTGCCGGAGGAGTGCCATACTGACATTAGTATCGGGTATAACTGTAGAGTTGCGGTGTCCGCAGCAACTCACAACGTTCCCCCTCGTTATCCCCGATACTCAAAATGAGTATTGGGGTATATTAGATTTGTGGTAAAAGTGGATGTGTGTAACGTCCAGAAGGAATCGTTTCCGACCCCATAAAGTATATATATTCTTGATCAGCATCAATAGCCGAGTCGATTGAGCCATGTCTGTCTGTCCGTCTGTCCGTCCGTCCGTCCGTCCGTCTGTCCGTCTGTCCGTCCGTCCGTCTGTCCGTCCCCTTCAGCGCCTAGTGCTCAAAGACTATAAGAGCTAGAGCAACGATGTTTTGTATCCAGACTTCTGTGATATGTGACTGCTACAAAAATATTTCAAAACTTCGCCCCGCCCACTTCCGCCCCCACAAAGGACGAAAATCTGTGGCATCCACATTTTTAAAGATACGATAAAACCAAAAACGCAGAATCGTAGAGGATGACTATATGTTTTAGAATGTAAGATCTCAACCAGATCGTATAATTATTATAGCCAGAATCAAGAAAACAATTTCATTCTTACTCGCTCTGTCTCTCTCTAACACACAGGTTTCATGGTCGGTTTTGCCAATTGCAAAATATGAGTTCAAAGATCTCAGAAGCTATAAAAGCCAGAGCAACCAAATTTGGTATCCACACTCCTGTGATATCGGACCTTGACCGTTTCGTGTCCAAATTTCGCCACACCCCCTTCCGCCCCCGCAAAGGACGAAAATCTGGGGCATCCACAAATCTCAGAGACTATTAAGGCTAGAGTAACCAAATTTGGTATCCGCACTTCTGTTAGATCTCACTATAAAACGTTTATCTCAGAATTTCGCCCCACCCCCTTCCGCCCCCACAAAGGACGAAAATCTGTTGCATCCACAATATTGCACATTCGAGAAAACTAAAAACGCAGAATCATAGATAATGACCATATCTATCAGATTGCTGAATCTGGACCAGATCAGATAATTTTTATAGCCAAAAGGAACAAATCAATTTGCACTGGCTACGCAGCGCCCGACGTCACGCTCAGACTGATTTTCTGTCTCTCTCGCACGCACTCTTTGTCGTGTCGTTTAATATTAGCGGCGTCTGCCGGAGGAGAGCCATACTGACATTAGTATCGGGTATAACCGTAGAGTTGCGGTGTCCGCAGCAACTCACAACGTTCCCCCTCGTTATACCCGATACTCAAAATGAGTATTGGGGTATATTAGATTTGTGGTAAAAGTGGATGTGTGTAACGTCCAGAAGGAATCGTTTCCGACCCCATAAAGTATATATATTCTTGATCAGCATCAATAGCCGAGTCGATGGAGCCATGTCTGTCTGTCCGTCTGTCCGTCTGTCTGTCCGTCCGTCTGTCCGTCCGTCCGTCTGTCCGTCCCCTTCAGCGCCTAGTGCTCAAAGACTATAAGAGCTAGAGCAACGATGTTTTGTATCCAGACTTCTGTGATATGTGACTGCTACAAAAATATTTCAAAACTTCGCCCCGCCCACTTCCGCCCCCACAAAGGACGAAAATCTGTGGCATCCCCATTTTTAAAGATATGAGAAAACCAAAAACTTAGAGTTGTAGAGAATGACCATATCTTTAAGACTGCGGAATCTGAATTGGATCGTATTATTATTATAGCCAGCATCAAGAAAACAATTTAATTTTTTCTCGCCGTCTCTCTCTAACACACACGTAGCATAGGCGGCTTTGCTTAGAGTAAAACATTAGCGCCTAGATCTCAGAGACTATAAAAGCTAGAGCAACCAAATTTGGTATCCACACTCCTAATATATCGGACCGAGACGAGTTTGTTTCAAAATTTCGCCACACCCCCTTCCGCCCCCGCAAAGGACGAAAATCTGGGGATATTCAAAAATCTCAGAGACTATTAAGGCTAGAGTAACCAAATTTAGTATCCGCACTCCTGTTAGATCTTACTAAAAAACGTGTATCTCAAAATTTCGCCCCACCCCCTTCCGCCCACACAAAGAACGAAAATCTGTTGCATCCACAATACTGCACTTTCGAGAAAACTAAAAACGCAGAATCATAGATAATGACCATATCTATCCGATTGCTGAATCTGGATCAGATCAGATCATTTTTATAGCCAATAGGAACAAATCAATTTGCAGTGGCTACGCAGCGCCCGACGTCACGCTCAGACTGATTTTCTGTCTCTCTCGCACGCACTCTTTGTCGTGTCGTTTAATATTAGCGGCGTCTCCGGAGGAGAGCCATACTGACTTAGTATCGGGTATAACCGTAGAGTTGCGGTGTCCGCAGCAACTCACAACGTTCCCCCTCGTTATACCCGATACTCAAAATGAGTATTGGGGTATATTAGATTTGTGGTAAAAGTGGATGTGTGTAACGTCCAGAAGGAATCGTTTCCGACACCATAAAGTATATATATTCTTGATCAGCATCAATAGCCGAGTCGATTGAGCCATGTCTGTCTGTCCGTCTGTCCGTCTGTCCGTCCGTCCGTCTGTCCGCCTGTCCGTCTGTCCGTCCGTCCGTCTGTCCGTCCCCTTCAGCGCCTAGTGCTCAAAGACTATAAGAGCTAGAGCAACGATGTTTTGTATCCAGACTTCTGTGATATGTCACTGCTACAAAAATATTTCAAAACTTCGCCCCGCCCACTTCCGCCCCCACAAAGGACGAAAATCTGTGGCATCCACATTTTTAAAGATACGATAAAACCAAAAACGCAGAATCGTAGAGGATGACTATATGTTTTAGAATGTAAGATCTCAACCAGATCGTATAATTATTATAGCCAGAATCAAGAAAACAATTTCATTCTTACTCGCTCTGTCTCTCTCTAACACACAGGTTTCATGGTCGGTTTTGCCAATTGCAAAATATGAGTTCAAAGATCTCAGAAGCTATAAGAGCCAGAGCAACCAAATTTGGTATCCACACTCCTGTGATATCGGACCTTGACCGTTTCGTGTCCAAATTTCGCCACACCCCCTTCCGCCCCCGCAAAGGACGAAAATCTGGGGCATCCACAAATCTCAGAGACTATTAAGGCTAGAGTAACCAAATTTGGTATCCGCACTTCTGTTAGATCTCACTATAAAACGTATATCTCAGAATTTCGCCCCACTCCCTTCCGCCCCCACAAAGGACGAAAATCTGTTGCATCCACAATATTGCACATTCGAGAAAACTAAGAACGCAGAATCATAGATAACGACCATATCTATCAGAGTGCTGAATCTGGACCAGATCAGATAATTTTTATAGCCAAAAGGAACAAATAAATTTGCACTGGCTACGCAGCGCCCGACGTCACGCTCAGACTGATTTTCTGTCTCTCTCGCACGCACTCTTTGTCGTGTCGTTTAATATTAGCGGCGTCTGCCGGAGGAGAGCCATACTGACGTAGTATCGGGTATAACCGTAGAGTTGCGGTGTCCGCAGCAACTCACAACGTTCCCCCTCGTTATACCCGATACTCAAAATGAGTATTGGGGTATATTAGATTTGTGGTAAAAGTGGATGTGTGTAACGTCCAGAAGGAATCGTTTCCGACCCCATAAAGTATATATATTCTTGATCAGCATCAATAGCCGAGTCGATTGAGCCATGTCTGTCTGTCCGTCTGTCCGTCCGTCCGTCTGTCCGTCTGTCCGTCCGTCCGTCCGTCCGTCTGTCCGTCCCCTTTAGCGCCTAGTGCTCAAAGACTATAAGAGCTAGAGCAACGATGTTTTGTATCCAGACTTCTGTGATATGTGACTGCTACAAAAATATTTCAAAACTTCGCCCCGCCCACTTCCGCCCCCACAAAGGACGAAAATCTGTGGCATCCACATTTTTAAGGATATGAGAAAACCAAAAACGTAGAGTTGTAGAGAATGACCATATCTTTAAGACTGCGGAATCTGAATTGGATCGTATTATTATTATAGCCAGCATCAAGAAAACAATTTAATTTTTTCTCGCCGTCTCTCTCTAACACACACGTAGCATAGGCGGCTTTGCTTAGAGTAAAACATTAGCGCCTAGATCTCAGAGACTACAAAAGCTAGAGCAACCAAATTTGGTATCCACACTCCTAATATATCGGACCAAGACGAGTTTGTTTCAAAACTTCGCCACACCCCCTTCCGCCCCCGCAAAGGACGAAAATCTGGGGATATTCAAAAATCTCAGAGACTATTAAGGCTAGAGTAACCAAATTTAGTATCCGCACTCCTGTTAGATCTTACTAAAAAACGTGTATCTCAAAATTTCGCCCCACCCCCTTCCGCCCACACAAAGAACGAAAATCTGTTGCATCCACAATATTGCACTTTCGAGAAAACTAAAAACGCAGAATCATAGATAATAACCATATCTATCCGATTGCTGAATCTGGATCAGATCAGATCATTTTTATAGCCAATAGGAACAAATCAATTTGCAGTGGCTACGCAGCGCCCGACGTCACGCTCAGACTGATTTTCTGTCTCTCTCGCACGCACTCTTTGTCGTGTCGTTTAATATTAGCGGCGTCTGCCGGAGGAGAGCCATACTGACTTAGTATCGGGTATAACCGTAGAGTTGCGGGGACCGCAGCAACTCACAACGTTCCCCCTCGTTATACCCGATACTCAAAATGAGTATTGGGGTATATTAGATTTGTGGTAAAAGTGGATGTGTGTAACGTCCAGAAGGAATCGTTTCCGACACCATAAAGTATATATATTCTTGATCAGCATCAATAGCCGAGTCGATTGAGCCATGTCTGTCTGTCCGTCTGTCCGTCCGTCCGTCTGTCCGTCCCCTTCAGCGCCTAGTGCTCAAAGACTATAAGAGCTAGAGCAACGATGTTTTGTATCCAGACTTCTGTGATATGTCACTGCTACAAAAATATTTCAAAACTTCGCCCCGCCCACTTCCGCCCCCACAAAGGACGAAAATCTGTGGCATCCACATTTTTAAAGATACGATAAAACCAAAAACGCAGAATCGTAGAGGATGACTATATGTTTTAGAATGTAAGATCGCAACCAGATCGTATAATTATTATAGCCAGAATCAAGAAAACAATTTCATTCTTACTCGCTCTGTCTCTCTCTAACACACAGGTTTCATGGTCGGTTTTGCCAATTGCAAAATATGAGTTCAAATATCTCAGAAGCTATAAGAGCAATAGCAACCAAATTTGGTATCCACACTCCTGTGGTATCGGACCTTGACCGTTTCGTGTCCAAATTTCGCCACACCCCCTTCCGCCCCCGCAAAGGACGAAAATCTAGGGCATCCACAAATCTCAGAGACTATTAAGGCTAGAGTAACCAAATTTGGTATCGGCACTTCTGTTACATCTCACTATAAAACGTGTATCTCAGAATTTCGCCCCACCCCCTTCCGCCCCCACAAAGGACGAAAATCTGTTGCATCCACAATATTGCACATTCGAGAAAACTAAGAACGCAGAATCATAGATAACGACCATATCTATCAGATTGCTGAATCTGGACTAGATCAGATAATTTTTATAGCCAAAAGGAACAAATCAATTTGCACTGGCTACGCAGCGCCCGACGTCACGCTCAGACTGATTTTCTGTCTCTCTCGCACGCACTCTTTGTCGTGTCGTTTAATATTAGCGGCGTCTGCCGGAGGAGAGCCATACTGACATTAGTATCGGGTATAACTGTAGAGTTGCGGTGTCCGCAGCAACTCACAACGTTCCCCCTCGTTATACCCGATACTCAAAATGAGTATTGGGGTATATTAGATTTGTGGTAAAAGTGGATGTGTGTAACGTCCAGAAGGAATCGTTTCCGACCCATAAAGTATATATATTCTTGATCAGCATCTGTCTGTCTGTCCGTCCGTCCGTCTGTCCGTCTGTCCGTCCCCTTCAGCGCTTAGTGCTCAAAGACTATAAGAGCTAGAGCAACGATGTTTTGGATCCAGACTTCTGTGATATGTCACTGCTACAAAAATATTTCAAAACTTCGCACCTCCCACTTCCGCCCCCACAAAGGACGAAAACCTGTGGCATCCACAATTTTAAAGATATGAGAAAACCAAAAACGTAGAATTGTAGAAAATGACCATATCTTTAAGACTGCGGAATCTGAATTGGATCGTATCATTATTATAGCCAGCATCAAGAAAACAATTTCATTTTTTCTCGCCCTGTCTCCCTCTAACACACACGTAGCATAGGCGGCTTTGCTTAGAGTAAAACATAAGCGCCTAGATCTCAGAGACTACAAAAGCTAAAGCAACCAAATTTGGTATCCACACTCCTAATATATCGGACCAAGACGAGTTTGTTTCAAAACTTCGCCACACCCCCTTCCGCCCCCGCAAAGGACGAAAATCTGGGGATATTCAAAAATCTCAGAGACTATTAAGGCTAGAGTAACCAAATTTAGTATCCGCACTCCTGTTAGATCTTACTAAAAAACGTGTATCTCAAAATTTCGCCCCACCCCCTTCCGCCCACACAAAGAACGAAAATCTGTTGCATCCACAATATTGCACTTTCAAGAAAACTAAAAACGCAGAATCATAGATAATGACCATATCTATCCGATTGCTGAATCTGGATCAGATAAGAACATTTTTATAGCCAATAGGAACAAATCAATTTGCAGTGGCTACGCAGCCCGCGACGTCACGCTCAGACTGATTTTCTGTCTCTCTCGCACGCACTCTTTGTCGTGTCGTTTAATATTAGCGGCGTCTGCCGGAGGAGTGCCATACTGACTTAGTATCGGGTATAACCGTAGAGTTGCGGTGTCCGCAGCAACTCACAACGTTCCCCCTCGTTATACCCGATACTCAAAATGAGTATTGGGGTATATTAGATTTGTGGTAAAAGTGGATGTGTGTAACGTCCAGAAGGAATCGTTTCCGACCCCATAAAGTATATATATTCTTGATCAGCATCAATAGCCGAGTCGATTGAGCCATGTCTGTCTGTCCGTCTGTCCGTCTGTCCGTCCGTCCGTCCGTCCGTCCGTCTGTCCGTCTGTCCGTCCGTCCGTCTGTCCGTCCCCTTCAGCGCCTAGTGCTCAAAGACTATAAGAGCTAGAGCAACGATGTTTTGTTGCCAGACTTCTGTGATATGTGACTGCTACAAAAATATTTCAAAACTTCGCCCTGCCCACTTCCGCCCCCACAAAGGACGAAAATCTGTGGCATCCACATTTTTAAAGATACGATAAAACCAAAAACGCAGAATCGTAGAGGATGACTATATGTTTTAGAATGTAAGATCTCAACCAGATCGTATAATTATTATAGCCAGAATCAAGAAAACAATTTCATTCTTACTCGCTCTGTCTCTCTCTAACACACAGGTTTCATGGTCGGTTTTGCCAATTGCAAAATATGAGTTCAAAGATCTCAGAAGCTATAAAAGCCAGAGCAACCAAATTTGGTATCCACACTCCTGTGATATCGGACCTTGACCGTTTCGTGTCCAAATTTCGCCACACCCCCTTCCGCCCCGCAAAGGACGAAAATCTGGGGCATCCACAAATCTCAGAGACTATTAAGGCTAGAGTAACCAAATTTGGTATCCGCACTTCTGTTAGATCTCACTATAAAACGTATATCTCAGAATTTCGCCCCACCCCCTTCCGCCCCCACAAAGGACGAAAATCTGTTGCATCCACAATATTGCACATTCGAGAAAACTAAAAACGCAGAATCATAGATAATGACCATATCTATCAGATTGCTGAATCTGGACCAGATCAGATAATTTTTATAGCCAAAAGGAACAAATCAATTTGCACTGGCTACGCAGCGCCCGACGTCACGCTCAGACTGATTTTCTGTCTCTCTCGCACGCACTCTTTGTCGTGTCGTTTAATATTAGCGGCGTCTGCCGGAGGAGAGCCATACTGACATTAGTATCGGGTATAACCGTAGAGTTGCGGTGTCCGCAGCAACTCACAACGTTCCCCTCGTTATACCCGATACTCAAAATGAGTATTGGGGTATATTAGATTTGTGGTAAAAGTGGATGTGTGTAACGTCCAGAAGGAATCGTTTCCGACCCCATAAAGTATATATATTCTTGATCAGCATCAATAGCCGAGTTGATTGAGCCATGTCTGTCTGTCCGTCTGTCCGTCTGTCCGTCCGTCCGTCTGTCCGTCTGTCCGTCCGTCCGTCCGTCCGTCTGTCCGTCCCCTTCAGCGCCTAGTGCTCAAAGACTATAAGAGCTAGAGCAACGATGTTTTGTATCCAGACTTCTGTGATATGTGACTGCTACAAAAATATTTCAAAACTTCGCCCCGCCCACTTCCGCCCCACAAAGGACGAAAATCTGTGGCATCCCCATTTTTAAAGATATGAGAAAACCAAAAACGTAGAGTTGTAGAGAATGACCATATCTTTAAGACTGCGGAATCTGAATTGGATCGTATTATTATTATAGCCAGCATCAAGAAAACAATTTAATTTTTTCTCGCCGTCTCTCTCTAACACACACGTAGCATAGGCGGCTTTGCTTAGAGTAAAACATTAGCGCCTAGATCTCAGAGACTACAAAAGCTAGAGCAACCAAATTTGGTATCCACACTCCTAATATATCGGACCAAGACGAGTTTGTTTCAAAACTTCGCCACACCCCCTTCCGCCCCCGCAAAGGACGAAAATCTGGGGATATTCAAAAATCTCAGAGACTATTAAGGCTAGAGTAACCAAATTTAGTATCCGCACTCCTGTTAGATCTTACTAAAAAACGTGTATCTCAAAATTTCGCCCCACCCCCTTCCGCCCACACAAAGAACGAAAATCTGTTGCATCCACAATATTGCACTTTCGAGAAAACTAAAAACGCAGAATCATAGATAATAACCATATCTATCCGATTGCTGAATCTGGATCAGATCAGATCATTTTTATAGCCAATAGGAACAAATCAATTTGCAGTGGCTACGCAGCACCCGACGTCACGCTCAGACTGATTTTCTGTCTCTCTCGCACGCACTCTTTGTCGTGTCGTTTAATATTAGCGGCGTCTGCCGGAGGAGAGCCATACTGACTTAGTATCGGGTATAACCGTAGAGTTGCGGTGTCCGCAGCAACTCACAACGTTCCCCTCGTTATACCCGATACTCAAAATGAGTATTGGGGTATATTAGATTTGTGGTAAAAGTGGATGTGTGTAACGTCCACAAGGAATCGTTTCCGACCCCATAAAGTATATATATTCTTGATCAGCATCTGTCTGTCTGTCCGTCCGTCCGTCTGTCCGTCTGTCCGTCCCCTTCAGCGCTTAGTGCTCAAAGACTATAAGAGCTAGAGCAACGATGTTTTGGATCCAGACTTCTGTGATATGTCACTGCTACAAAAATATTTCAAAACTTCGCTCCCCCCACTTCCGCCCCCACAAAGGACGAAAACCTGTGGCATCCACAATTTTAAAGATATGAGAAAACCAAAAACGTAGAATTGTAGAAAATGACCATATCTTTAAGACTGCGGAATCTGAATTGGATCGTATCATTATTATAGCCAGCATCAAGAAAACAATTTCATTTTTTCTCGCCCTGTCTCCCTCTAACACACACGTAGCATAGGCGGCTTTGCTTAGAGTAAAACATAAGCGCCTAGATCTCAGAGACTACAAAAGCTAAAGCAACCAAATTTGGTATCCACACTCCTAATATATCGGACCAAGACGAGTTTGTTTCAAAACTTCGCCACACCCCCTTCCGCCCCGCAAAGGACGAAAATCTGGGGATATTCAAAAATCTCAGAGACTATTAAGGCTAGAGTAACCAAATTTAGTATCCGCACTCCTGTTAGATCTTACTAAAAAACGTGTATCTCAAAATTTCGCCCCACCCCCTTCCGCCCACACAAAGAACGTAAATCTGTTGCATCCACAATATTGCACTTTCAAGAAAACTAAAAACGCAGAATCATAGATAATGACCATATCTATCCGATTGCTGAATCTGGATCAGATAAGAACATTTTTATAGCCAATAGGAACAAATCAATTTGCAGTGGCTACGCAGCCCGCGACGTCACGCTCAGACTGATTTTCTGTCTCTCTCGCACGCACTCTTTGTCGTGTCGTTTAATATTAGCGGCGTCTGCCGGAGGAGTGCCATACTGACTTAGTATCGGGTATAACCGTAGAGTTGCGGTGTCCGCAGCAACTCACAACGTTCCCCCTCGCTATACCCGATACTCAAAATGAGTATTGGGGTATATTAGATTTGTGGTAAAAGTGGATGTGTGTAACGTCCAGAAGGAATCGTTTCCGACCCCATAAAGTATATATATTCTTGATCAGCATCAATAGCCGAGTCGATTGAGCCATGTCTGTCTGTCCGTCTGTCCGTCTGTCCGTCCGTCCGTCCGTCCGTCCGTCTGTCCGTCTGTCCGTCCGTCCGTCTGTCCGTCCCTTCAGCGCCTAGTGCTCAAAGACTATAAGAGCTAGAGCAACGATGTTTTGTTGCCAGACTTCTGTGATATGTGACTGCTACAAAAATATTTCAAAACTTCGCCCCGCCCACTTCCGCCCCCACAAAGGACGAAAATCTGTGGCATCCACATTTTTAAAGATACGATAAAACCAAAAACGCAGAATCGTAGAGGATGACTATATGTTTTAGAATGTAAGATCTCAACCAGATCGTATAATTATTATAGCCAGAATCAAGAAAACAATTTCATTCTTACTCGCTCTGTCTCTCTCTAACACACAGGTTTCATGGTCGGTTTTGCCAATTGCAAAATATGAGTTCAAAGATCTCAGAAGCTATAAAAGCCAGAGCAACCAAATTTGGTATCCACACTCCTGTGATATCGGACCTTGACCGTTTCGTGTCCAAATTTCGCCACACCCCCTTCCGCCCCCGCAAAGGACGAAAATCTGGGGCATCCACAAATCTCAGAGACTATTAAGGCTAGAGTAACCAAATTTGGTATCCGCACTTCTGTTAGATCTCACTATAAAACGTATATCTCAGAATTTCGCCCCACCCCTTCCGCCCCACAAAGGACGAAAATCTGTTGCATCCACAATATTGCACATTCGAGAAAACTAAAAACGCAGAATCATAGATAATGACCATATCTATCAGATTGCTGAATCTGGACCAGATCAGATAATTTTTATAGCCAAAAGGAACAAATCAATTTGCACTGGCTACGCAGCGCCCGACGTCACGCTCAGACTGATTTTCTGTCTCTCTCGCACGCACTCTTTGTCGTGTCGTTTAATATTAGCTGCGTCTGCCGGAGGAGAGCCATACTGACATTAGTATCGGGTATAACCGTAGAGTTGCGGTGTCCGCAGCCACTCACAACGTTCCCCCTCGTTATACCCGATACTCAAAATGAGTATTGGGGTATATTAGATTTGTGGTAAAAGTGGATGTGTGTAACGTCCAGAAGGAATCGTTTCCGACCCCATAAAGTATATATATTCTTGATCAGCATCAATAGCCGAGTCGATTGAGCCATGTCTGTCTGTCCGTCTGTCCGTCTGTCCGTCCGTCCGTCTGTCCGTCTGTCCGTCCGTCCGTCCGTCCGTCTGTCCGTCCCCTTCAGCGCCTAGTGCTCAAAGACTATAAGAGCTAGAGCAACGATGTTTTGTATCCAGACTTCTGTGATATGTGACTGCTACAAAAATATTTCAAAACTTCGCCCCGCCCACTTCCGCCCCCACAAAGGACGAAAATCTGTGGCATCCACATTTTTAAAGATATGAGAAAACCAAAAACGTAGAGTTGTAGAGAATGACCATATCTTTAAGACTGCGGAATCTGAATTGGATCGTATTATTATTATAGCCAGCATCAAGAAAACAATTTAATTTTTTCTCGCCGTCTCTCTCTAACACACACGTAGCATAGGCGGCTTTGCTTAGAGTAAAACATTAGCGCCTAGATCTCAGAGACTATAAAAGCTAGAGCAACCAAATTTGGTATCCACACTCCTAATATATCGGACCGAGACGAGTTTGTTTCAAAATTTCGCCACACCCCCTTCCGCCCCCGCAAAGTACGAAAATCTGGGGATATTCAAAAATCTCAGAGACTATTAAGGCTAGAGTAACCAAATTTAGTATCCGCACTCCTGTTAGATCTTACTATAAAACGTGTATCTCAAAATTTCGCCCCACCCCCTTCCGCCCACACAAAGAACGAAAATCTGTTGCATCCACAATATTGCACTTTCGAGAAAACTAAAAACGCAGAATCATAGATAATAACCATATCTATCCGATTGCTGAATCTGGATCAGATCAGATCATTTTTATAGCCAATAGGAACAAATCAATTTGCAGTGGCTACGCAGCGCCCGACGTCACGCTCAGACTGATTTTCTGTCTCTCTCGCACGCACTCTTTGTCGTGTCGTTTAATATTAGCGGCGTCTGCCGGAGGAGAGCCATACTGACTTAGTATCGGGTATAACCGTAGAGTTGCGGTGTCCGCAGCAACTCACAACGTTCCCCCTCGTTTTTTTTATACCCGATACTCAAAATGAGTATTGGGGTATATTAGATTTGTGGTAAAAGTGGATGTGTGTAACGTCCAGAAGGAATCGTTTCCGACACCATAAAGTATATATATTCTTGATCAGCATCAATAGCCGAGTCGATTGAGCCATGTCTGTCTGTCCGTCTGTCCGTCCGTCCGTCTGTCCGTCTGTCCGTCCGTCCGTCTGTCCGTCCCCTTCAGCGCCTAGTGCTCAAAGACTATAAGAGCTAGAGCAACGATGTTTTGTATCCAGACTTCTGTGATATGTCACTGCTACAAAAATATTTCAAAACTTCGCCCCGCCCACTTCCGCCCCCACAAAGGACGAAAATCTGTGGCATCCACATTTTTAAAGATACGATAAAACCAAAAACGCAGAATCGTAGAGGATGACTATATGTTTTAGAATGTAAGATCTCAACCAGATCGTATAATTATTATAGCCAGAATCAAGAAAACAATTTCATTCTTACTCGCTCTGTCTCTCTCTAACACACAGGTTTCATGGTCGGTTTTGCCAATTGCAAAATATGAGTTCAAAGATCTCAGAAGCTATAAGAGCAATAGCAACCAAATTTGGTATCCACACTCCTGTGGAATCGGACCTTGACCGTTTCGTGTCCAAATTTCGCCACACCCCCTTCCGCCCCCGCAAAGGACGAAAATCTGGGGCATCCACAAATCTCAGAGACTATTAAGGCTAGAGTAACCAAATTTGGTATCGGCACTTCTGTTAGATCTCACTATAAAACGTGTATCTCAGAATTTCGCCCCCCCCCCTTCCGCCCCCACAAAGGACGAAAATCTGTTGCATCCACAATATTGCACATTCGAGAAAACTAAGAACGCAGAATCATAGATAACGACCATATCTATCAGATTGCTGAATCTGGACCAGATCAGATAATTTTTATAGCCAAAAGGAACAAATCAATTTGCACTGGCTACGCAGCGCCCGACGTCACGCTCAGACTGATTTTCTGTCTCTCTCGCACGCACTCTTTGTCGTGTCGTTTAATATTAGCGGCGTCTGC